>NW_005843252.1:1231-18033 GCF_000455745.1 Alligator sinensis | reverse complement strand
ATACCATTGTTCACCGGCTGAATAATATTCAGCCGGTGAACAATGAAGTGTTTGTGAGGGTTGGGGTTTTAACCTGTGACCGCCACCAGGGTGTGGTGTTATACACAGACAGTGTTGGGGCCTCCCAAGGGGGATCGGCCAAAGACAATAGTGAAGACCCTGTCCCCTCACAGCTTATGTTTATCCTTCCCCCTTTGGGAGCCCGCAACCATGCTTTACCTCCTAAAGAGCAGAAGAGCTCCCACTGTCACTCATGGGGACAATGTTGTACTGGGTTGGTGAAACGGCATTGCCCTAGCAGAATCATAGCACTAACTTGCTTTAGAAATTCGACTGGTATAAAAGAATGGGGATAAGTGGGGGAGACTTGCGGATACAGCCTCCTTTTAGGTGTATTAAAGTGGGTAGTATTCCACCATGCCTCTGTTTAGGTATGATTTACAAACCATGTAATAACCTTGTTCCAACCTGTAGCATGCCCTCCCACCTGGTGGGCCCCACACCACCGGTGGAGAGTGTCATCAGCCATAGGAATGAGAGGGAGTAGATTTTCCCATGAACGCAGTGTCTCTAGAGACTGAACAGATGTGGAATGCACCATTGGGGGAACACTCAGGGGCATTGAGCTCAACGGGGTTTCCCTCAGGAAGCATGTAACAACAAACCCATAAATGAGCAGAGCTACAATTACCTTCTCTCCCACAGTTAGCCATTCCAGCCTTTAGGTAGGGAATGGACCCAAGATAATAACCAGTGCTGCAGGTGCACTGACAGTTAGCACCTTGCCAGTCAACTATTTTGTTCCTCCTGCTCAGAGGCCAGGATTTCACCTGTTCCAGGGTAGCGGCTTTCTTCCAATACGGATACTGCAGCTGGATTACGTGGTCATCTGAGCACGTTTCTGGGTAATGCTCTTCAGGGTTAGGCCACTCCTTTAGATCTTCAGGAGTAAGTTTCTTAATATCTGGGTAATAAGAAGGATAGTAGACACACCCTACCCAAGAAACACAATAAGGCATTAGTAGGAAGAATACAGTTATCACAGTCCACCACTTTATGGTGCTAGCTGATTCAGACAGGTGATAGAACATGACTCATCTTCAGTAGCAGGCTCAGTTAGAAATGGCTATGGCCACACTTGTGGACAGATCCAATCTGTAGGAACAAGACAACAAGGAGTTCAGCTCCCGTTAGATGAATCTGATTTAAATACCCACTAGGTATTATGCATACCTTTTGCCAATAATGTCCCCTCCTATTTATTTCCCTGAGGATGTTTCACTACCACTCTATCCCTTGCCTGGAGCTTTCCTGGGTCACCACCACTGGGTCACTCTACTGCTGGCTCAGGGGGACCACCCAATCCAAAGGCCTGTTGCATAGGGCTACCTCCTTTATGAGGTAGGTTATTGGCCCAATTGATAGCTCGATCCAGGTGCAAGTTCCAATTCTTAAGAGCTGGGCCAGCGGCCAACCGCAAATTACATTTGAAGATGCCATTGGCTTGCTCTACCAACCCATTAGACTGCGGATGGTATGGGATGTGATAAGCCCATGTTTTGCAGTCCAGTCATACACAAGATGATTGCGGAAATGAGGGCTATTATTGCTCTGTAATTCAATAGGTGGTGGATATACAGCCAGCTAAGTTTCCAGTGCTGCACAAGTGTCCTGGGCAGTAGCTCTTGCCAACGCATGGGCGAATGTTATCCCCATGATAACTTCCATGGCTACAAACACGTACTGTTGCTTACGGGAAATTTGGAGGGAAGGGGCCTAAGAAATCGTGTTGCCACACTTGTCACGCTACTTTTCCGCCACATAATGACAACGGGACAATCAGGAAAGGTTTTAGTCGCATCTTGACCTCTCGGCAGGTGATCCAAGCATTAATGATTTCTTGTGCTTCTTTCTTAGTTACATGAATTCCCCAAGATGCAGCCAAGGGGGTGGTTCTATCACACCCAGGGTGTCCATGTTGTCGATGTAGCCATTCTGTGGCTCCTTCTCCAGGTGTACAGTGGGAGGAGAAGTCAGGCAATGATGGAATAGCTGCTCCATTTTCTTCTTCAACATACAAGGTTTCAGTATCCTCTTCCCTGGTCAGCTGATCAACCTGCCTATTCCACTTTGCCTCCGGGCCTTCCCTCACCTTATTCCCATCTGCTGCACTCACATGTTGGATGTGTAGAGAGAGCTAATCTTGGGCTAACTTTCATGAGATCTTCCATTGCTCATGGCTCCAGATGTCCTGTCCTCATCTTTTCAAGTTTTCCTTGTTCCATAAGGGTAGCCATTTAGTGCATCCCTCTACCACCATCTAGAAGTCGCTATAAATATAAATGGGCTTTACAGGACATGGATCATTCAACAATTCCTACTCAGCTCGGCATACTGCTTACTTTTTCTGAGGCTTTGTACCACCACCTGCTTGCTGTCTCAAATCCTCATGGTGACTCCACTCCAGGCACAACCTCAAGCAGACCCGTCTGTAAACCAGACTTCAACATCAGCTGAGACCTCTATGTCAGGTGAGAAAGGAGGTGATTCCTTAATGGGTGAAGGTTCACTGCAGCTTGTTTGGTCAGGATAAACATGAATTGTACTTTCTGTGACCCTTTCAACTAATGCAAGGCATCCCTTTGGAGTTACTCTTTGGACTTGGCTCAAGACGTAATAAATCCACTTTTGGACTGTGGTGTCTTGGGCTCTTCCCCCAGGTGTGTCACAGGCCAACTGGGCACTGTGAGTGTATCAATTTGGTTGCAGGTTGACTGGGCACTGCAAATGTATCAGCCACTGGGCTATTTGGTTCAGGATCAAGGAGGTGGAGTTGGGAGTAAAGCAAAGACAAGTTTCACTTATAACAGTAAAGATAAATTTTACTAATAACAGCAATATAGCAACAAAAATATGTTTTAGCAGAAAAATATGGTTTACACATATAACAGTTAATAAAAAGGTTAAGCTAATAAACAAACAAGATAGCAATAAAAGTTAAAAATTGACAGTGATGATAAAAACTGACAGACAAATTGACAAAGAGTTCCCATTTGGTTGGCAACTTATCAATAGTCCCTCAGTGCCAGGTACACGTCAAGTTGATCCAGTGAAGTCAAGCACCCACTATCGACGCTGTTTGAGGGAGCACCGGGGAAGATCCCTCATTCAGGATCTTGTCCTTGCTCACACTGGGAGTCTGGAGTCCAGGCTTGGAACAGCAATGACCATTCTGTTCCATCTTCCCTACTGGTCACCTGATGTGCGTGTTCCTTTATATCTTGAACTATGCAAATCTGCTGGCTTTAGAGCCACTCACAATCTTACCCTACAGCTGTAACCCTATGGGGTTAAACGGTGTTAGAAATTATTATAATAGGTTACTGCCTAAACTTGGGTTTACCTAATAAGAAAATCACACCACATCACTTTGGGTTCTGAGATTAGCATTTTTCCCCGCCTAAGTTCAACCCACTTAGTTACTTCCTTTCAGAATTTTTTTGAAATGTGTTAATTATACCTTGTGGTCAGGTTTGTCATTTTTACTGACCTTTAAGCAAAAACTGTTAGGTCAGCTAAAGTTTGCAGTTTTGTTTTCTAGTTCCACTTCTTGGGGCCCATGTTAGTCTTATGATTGGTACAGACAGTTAATTTTAACATTACGGTTATGCTTATGACAGACAGGATACATCTGCAGGAAACAATCTTGCAAGCTTTGCCTTAGCTAATATTAACTATATACCATTGCTAGATGCTCTCAAGAAGCAAATCTGTTTTGTTATAAGTTGCTCATTAACCCCTTTGGCTCTGGCCATCACCCAGGTGGCAGCTGGCAATTTGACAGAGCCATTCCCTTAAAACCCGCAGTTGGAAAGAACCACCGGCAGTTGGGGGATCAGGAGCAGAGGAAGCAGGGCGTACATGTGCCACACATGCATGTGTGCCCCCTTACCGAAGCAGCAGCAGCAGGCGGCGGCGGCAGCAGCTGAGGAGACAGCATAGGGGGCAGCAACAGCTGATCCCCCTTAAGGTAAGTGGGGCAGAGGGTACAGCGCAGCTGAGGTGGATCTGAAGGGGAAGTCCTTCGGAGCCCTCTTAGCTCACTGAACAGGGAGCCGTGCTCCCAAGCCACACGCAGGCAGACAGACAAGCGGGGGTGGGGGGTAGTGAGGACCTTTATCCCAAGTGAGGGGCAGCTTTGGCTAGTCCCTTGGGGGTGGTATTTGCCAGCCACCCTGGGATCCAGGTGGAAGGGTCAGTAGGGGTTGGGGCTCTGAGTATGCACTTCCGGTCTAGCTGGAACATCTGATTGGCTGTTGGGCCAATGGTGGGAATTTCAAACAGCGGGATTTAAAACCCGTGGTTGGAAAGAACCACCGGCAGTTGAGGGATCAGGAGCAGAGGAAGCAGGGTGCATGTGTGCCACACACACACGTGTGTCCCCTTACCTCGGCGATGAAGGCAGCAGCAGGCAGCAAACGGCGGGGGCAGCAGCAGCAGCTGAGGAGACAGTGGAGGGGGCAGCAACAGCTGATCCCCCCCCTAAGGTAAGTGGGGCAGAGGATACAGCACAGCTGAAGTGGATCCAAAGGGGAAGCCCTTTGGGGCCCTCTTAGCTCACCCGACAGGGAGCCGCGCTCCTGGGCCGCATGTGGGCAGTGCGCGCGAGCAATGCACGCAAACAGGCGTGCTCCGTAGGGGCGCGCTGGCATTTGCGCCGGCATTCGCATAAGGTGGGCACAAGGTAGCAGCTCAGAGGGTCACCTCCAGCAAGCGAGAGCAGTAGACACAGCTCTGCAGACATGGTGCAGACACGGAGCACCGCTGCCAGGGGCCTCTGGTGCTGCCCCCTGCCATGGGCTCTTCTGAGGCTTTCACCCAGATGGAGCTCATGGCAGGGTCGGCGGCCCCTTGCCCCCCTGTCTGTGGGGGGGCTCCATGGGGTCCTGGGGGAGTGGGGCCTGTTGGACCCCCTGCCTGTCCTTCCTGTGCCTGACTTAGGGCCCTGGAGGAGCAGATGAGGGAGCTCCAGGCTGAGGTGAGCAGGCTGAGGGGGATCAGAGATGCAGAGGATGAAAATGATGCCTATCTCTGTTCTCTGCAGGCCCGGTCGCCTGCTGTACAGCCCCCACAGGAGACGCATCCAATGCAGGAGTGGCAGAAGGTGTCCAGATCCAGAGCTGCTTGGCCTAGAGTGGTGGAAGATCCCCAGGTACACCTGGGGAACAGGTTTGAGGCCCTGACGGCTGTGACAGAGAAAGACAGAGCAAATGCTTCCGGCAGGGATGATGCCACTCCCCACGCAACATGGAATGGGCAGAGAACGAACACCAGCAGGAAGAAACACTGGGTCCTCGTCATTGGAGACTCCATCCTACAAGGACTGGAAGGTCTCATCTGCCTGCCTGACCCCATGATGTGGGTGGTCTGCTTTGCCTGGGGCTCAGGTTCAGGACATCACAGAGAGGATCCCAGCCTACATCCACCCTACAGACCAGTACCCCACAGTTGTCATCCACGTAGGAATGAATGAGGCAGCCAGGGGCAACCCTAACTGCATTATGAAGGACTTCAAGGCTCTGGGGGCCAAGCTTAAGGAGACGGAGGCACAGGTGGTATTCTCCTCTCTTCTTCCAGTGAGTAGGTGGGGACGGCGACACGAGGCCTGGCTTGGCGGGGGCACCAAGCGCCTATGGCCTTGGGTTCCTAGATAATGACCCATGCTTTTGGGCAGGGGACTTGCTGGGGAGGGATGGGCTTCACCTCTCTCCTAAAGGCAAGTGTCTCTTCTCTTTCAGGTTGGCTGATCTCATACAGCGAGCTTTAAACTAGCCTTGCTGGGGGAGGGGACCGCAGGAAGACATGGAGACATCACCCAATGCCTGAGTGCTACCTACCTGATGGTGGGATCTGGTGCCTCTAGACCCCACCATGGAATCCACACCCCTGGCCCACATTGGCAGTTCCTGTGGTGGAGAAGGAGACTGGATGGTCCACGATGGAGACTGGCTGGTGGATGGTCCCTGATCCACGCTCCCCCGCCTTGGCTGTTCTGCCTCCCTGACTCTCTTCACCAGCCCCTCCATCCATTGATCCAGAGTTTGGCTGCTGCATATGCTCCCCTTCACCCTCAGGTCACACATGGCGGCCAGCATGTGGACCTTATTGGACCACAAGGAATCAAGCCATTTTCTGATGCACTCCTTCAATCACCTCACCAGTGCCTGCACATCTGGTGACAGCGGCTTGCCCTAGCCAGGAACATTGATCCCCTGGATGCTCTTCATTTGTCTCTAAAGTTACCTCACTAAAGGGATCCCCTGGCTAAGGAGGGCAGCGCCAGTGCTGAGGGTCCCAGTGGCCTTGAGGAAGGGCTTGAGGACCACCAAGATCTGGGAGATGGTATCCCACTCAGTTCTGTTCAGGGGGCCACTGATCCCAATCTCCCCAAGCAAGGCCATCTCATGGATGGCCTTCTGTTGCTCCACCAGCCTCTCGAGCATCAGGTATGTGGAGTTCTACTGAGTCTCCACATTCTGCATGATTTTGTGCTGCAGGATGTTCAGCTCTGCTTGTTTGTTCCACAGCATCTTGCCCTGCTTGGTGCTCTGGTGGAAGTAGCCTGCCACCTTCCTGCATTTGGAAATAACCTTGCTCGTGGTGCTGGTGCTGTCACCAGCAGCCCTGTCTCCCTCCAAGGTGTCCCTGACAATAAGATGCAGTTTGTGTACCACACAGTTAGCATCATGGATCATCTTGGTCCCATTATTGGTGACCATGAACCTATGGGTGAGCTTGCCCTGCCCAATGAGCCACCCCTGCACCAAGCAGGTCATTCCTCCCATGATCTCATCCATCACCTTGGCTTGAAAGGGGAGCCCACTGACGCCATGACTGATCACATCAGTGCTCTGTGAGGGAGAGGTAGGCATGATCTCCACCCCAGCTGCTCCATATGTCTGAGGTGAAGTGAGTCCACCTGTGGACCTGCCTTGTGCAGCTCCTCCCTCCAAGTACTCACTGCATGCCTCATAGTGAGGGCACCACCATCCTGCTGACGGTGGTGCATGCAGGCAGTTGGTAGGATGGGGCTTTGAGTGCCATGAGCCACCTAAACCCTGACCGCTCAACTAAGGAGAAGGGCTGGCCATTGAGAGCAAGCATCTCCCCCAGTGCTCTGTGTAACAGGAGGGACGTCGGGGTCGCCGTGCTCTCCCCTGCTGCCTCCTTCACCGTGCCGTGCAGCCTTCTTGCACCCTCCGATTCTCGCCCATCACGTCTTTGATTTTCTATATTTTATAGGGAGGCTACCTTCTGTCCTCTTGGCCAGGGTTCTCCTGTCATGGGTGTCCCATGCACCCAAGCCTTATGGGCTATGCGTGGCTCCTACCACCCCCAATACCACGCCCTATGCCTCACAGATGTAATGGACGTTGTTCTGTCCTTCTCTCCATCATGACACCCTCTATGGCCCTTGGGCTCTCTGCAGTCCCGTCTCTCTCTCTCTCTCTCTTTCCATGCCCTTCTCTCGAGTCTCTGCCGCCCCGTCTCCCAGGGCCTTCTCCGTACGCCGCCCTGTCTCTCGGGCTCACCACAAGGCTGCCCCCTTCTCTGGGGCTCACCACACCCGCACTGGGACTGCTCCACAATGCCCCATTCTCAGGGCTTCTCAACTGCCCCTCTCCGGGGCTGGGGTCTATGCACCCCGTATGCAGCATCCTCACTGGTGCTGGGGTCCTCACACTACCATGAGTCCCCTATGAGGCCTCCTCCATCTCCTTATATCCTCACCCAAAACACTGGTCATAAATAAACAGTAACATAAACACAAGCCCCTGGGCTACAATGCCAACATAAGCCTCCAGCCAAACTGCGCTCAGGCCTACCAGGGTTCTTTATCCCCCTGCAGTGACCAATGCTGCTCTGGCATCCTAGCTCAGCTTCTCTTTTCTCTCTGGCAGGGAGCTCCTTCTGTCTTGGCTGCTGATAGGGAACTCCTGCCTGTGGTTTATATAGGAGCCAGGCCCTGCCTCTTCTTGTCAGCTGGCTAGGCAGGTGCGGATAATTAGCTCCCTCTAGTTGCCTCAGCAACCAGCACCTGAGGAGTCTTCCCGGCTCTCTCAGTAGCAGGTACCTTAGTGCCCTGCTACACTCTGGGTGATCTCACCCACCCTTGCAATGCGCCCCCCTTTTTGTCCACCTTTCCCCCACTGTTTCAGGGTGGCCTGCCTCTGCTTCAGGGATGTGGGGGCTTTGGAGCAAGAGGAGAACTTCCCTTTGGGTATGTTCCCACTGGTGGCAGGCTGAGGAGAAGCAATGGCAAGGGGGTGGTGCCTGCGAAGATGCATCACATGAGCATCCCTGTGGTACTCATGTGTTTTGTTTCCTTGCCCTGGATGGTTTTGGCTCAGCAGTGCAGGCAGATAGCATATGTGGGATCATATGCCAGCTCAAAATGATCCCTGATCACACTACCCGCTCTCTTCTGGGGTGCGATGGCAGGCTGAGGAGAAGCAATGGCAAGGGGGTGGTGCCTGCGAAGATGCATCACATGAGCATCCCTGTGGTACTCATGTGTTTTGTTTCCTTGCCCTGGATGGTTTTGGCTCAGCAGTGCAGGCAGATAGCATATGTGGGATCATATGCCAGCTCAAAATGATCCCTGATCACACTACCCGCTCTCTTCTGGGGTGCGAGTGCATGTGTGGATGCTGCAATTTCCTCCTCCTCAGCAGGCAGACACACAGCAACAGGAGGAGCGGACTCAGCTGAGCAACCACTACCTCAGCCTCCTCTGAAGTGCCTTCTGGGAAAGGAGACCTGGTTCTAGGGGAAGCTTGAGGGGTGTGAAGCACAAACTCAGCTGATTCCCCCTCCTTCCCAAGAATTTCCCTTGCTATGGCACTCAGATCCAGATCTTCCTCTGGCACTTTAAGGTTCAGCATGGGAAGTGAAATGGGGGTGGAGGAGACTGTCATGGTGGTGGTGGGGGGGGCGTTATGGCTGCTGCTCTTGGAGGGGATGCAGTCTCAGGCACAGGCAGTGGCACTGGATCTGGCACTGCTCCTCTCTCCTTGCTGCTTCTGGATGCCTAATTCCTGTTACTTGTAGGAAAGAGGCTGCATCTCAGTTTGGGAGGGGAACTTACAGCTTTCCCTCCACCCCCTCTTCCGTACCCCCCGAAGGCTTGCCAGCTGCCTTTCCATCATGTTTTAATGGTGCTTTTCATAGTGTCTTGTTTTTATAAAAATATATTAATGTATCTGTCCTCCTATATAAATTCTATAATGTATGTAATATGCTTCAAGGTATAAACTTATAGAAATAAGATATAGATGCATCTTCTTTCCTATGTAAATTTTATAATGTGTATGTAATATGCTGCAAGGTGTAAATGTATAGAAATAACATATAAATGTACCTCTCTTCCTATATAAATTCTGTGTGTGTAATATGCCACAAGGTGTAAATGTATAGAAATAAAATATACATGTATCTCCCTTCCTATATAAATTCTATAGTATAAAATCCAATATAATTATAAAATTGAACAGAATAAAGCAATGAATGTAATAATAAAATAAAAGGGTCCAGAAGAAAACAAAAGGTATTCTACAAACCCACTTGCTAGGTGAGCAAGTAGGAAGTCATTCAAATCAAAGGTACTAATAGCTTTCATTGTCTAATGCTCCTGAGCTGCTCGAAGATAGCTCAGTAGCTGTACGATCCCAAGGCAGAAAGCAGCCCAGTACAAACAATGCTGCCTTTTATGCTGTTTTTCCATCCCTCCCCCAGAGCAATGAGCTTGGAAGGGACCTCAGGAAAGGATCACAGGCACTGGCCAGCTACGCAGTCAATATGAGAGCAGTCCTTTCCCCCTTTTCCCCCCTCTTTCCCCTCCCTCTCCTTACTTTCTGTTTCCCCGCAGGCAAACTTTTGAAATATTTCAACTTCCTTCATTTTGTTTCAATGCTGTTTTGAAGCCCTTTGTTTCATGTTTCCCTGTTGCTCCATACTGCCAGTGTTCTAAACCCCAGTGCCTTGACTCCCAACCCAGAGCTGCTGGAGCACAGAGCCACTGCAAACCCTCTTTCCTCCCCCAATCTACCCAGAGTAGAGCTAGTGCCCAGGTGTCCTGGCTCCTAGCCATGCCCCTCCTCACCAGCCCTCTAGTGCCAAGTCAGTGTTGTGCAAGCTATAAACAGTATTAACCTTTAATGTGTGGTTGCTCATAACATGTTCTAACTTTAAAGCTGCTTAGCATTGCACAGATTTAGTATGGCTCAAGTGTAACATGGAACTTCACCCTGTCACTCTACACACCATTTGTTATCTCTTTGTGGATGAGAGCCTGATCCTGTTGTTGCTTTTACACTTGTGTAACAGCTGGTGCAAAGTAGAGGCACACTTGTTGCAAGCAAGACCAGAATCCAAGCTTGTGTATACTCCTGTGATTTTTTTTTTCCTGCTACTCAGTCTTCCTAGAATGTTGGGGACATGCAGATACTTGAATAGTGCAGCTCTCCTCACACCAGAACTCAAGCTCATTTATAAATGGTCCCCAGCTAAAAATGATCTAATGTTGGTAGCTGTGAATCCCTGAGGCCACAAGAAAGCAACATCTTTCTGGCATCATATAACTTAAAGGAGACATCCTTTTCCATTTTCAAAAAATATGTTCTGCTGCTTTGTGCAGCTCTTCTCAGCCCAAAAAGGCTAACTCAGGATGGAGGGAGGAAGGCACTTCTGGAGAAAAACCATTGTTGTTTTACCTGACTGACTTTTTTTGGCTCAGAGGGGGGAAGGAGGAACTGAAAAAATGTGCTTTACAGTAAATGAACACCCTTTGTTACCTTGTGTTGTTAGGATTTCATGATTGCCCCATAATTCAGTAAAACTCAATCATGCATATTTGAAAATGATCATTCTGCTCGATGAAAAGAGCAGTAGGAATATGAATATGCTGGAATGAATGGGGGAAAATGTTGTCATTTACTTACTCCCAGGTGTTCTGTATAAATAGAATGTAGAATATAGCTTCCCCAGCATTTTCTGCACATAGATTTGGGAAAGGAGAAGGCTGAAGAGGAATGGGTGTGCAGCCAATTAATATCTGACTATATAGCCCAGCTGTCCATTTCATGACCCAAGTGGTTGTGTGTGGGAGTTGGTGTGAATGTACAATGCAGCTTGCTGTAGTAAGTGGAGTAACATTTGTCTATAAACTTTGCAGTCATTCCATGACCTGGAAAAAGACTATCTTTCTATTCTTGGCCACAGTGCCTCTGCTTCCATGTGCCCTCCCCCAGCCTAGTATTTTTCCTTCTTCCCCATATACGCAGTAAGCAAGCAAAGAATGGTTGGTTCTGACCACTAAACATTGCTTTGTTGCTGAATATAATTTCACAATACTTACTGTTACTCTTTGGTTGGTTTTTCATGTATGGTCAGTTCTTATTATGATAATTAGAGATTTGGGAAGAAGAACTGATTAACCTTTAAACTACATATCCACAATAAATATTTGAATAACACACCAGTTAAATCCACTGAAATGGCATTCATTGTACAGGCAGTTTGGATGCAATCAGTTTAGAATTCCCAAATAGAGCATGAACTAGAGAACTGAAATTGAAGTTTAGATATACCGTGCAATTTGTTAGATTTAATAGAAATGCTACTGTTTGAACACCTATATTTCACCTCCTACATCTAAGGTAAGAAGAAAGAGAGAGAGAGAAGAATCAATAATGTACTACTGGTATCTTTTATATAACATTTCATAAATTGCCTTTCTTGACTTAGTATACAATAAGGCTCATTAGATTAAAGGCAGCAAGTTTAAAATTCAAGTCATAATGGACTTTGTTCTGTATTATGGTAAAATGAAAAATTTGACACAATTTGCAGCTCTGTATTTAAAAAAATACTGAGTAAAATAAGCAGAGCATTGAGACAGAAATACAGAACTCTCTAAATGATAGGTGGCTGCTAAACTAGCTACAAGTGACTGCATATTTTTACATCAGTAATCTCATTAGCAAGAGAATCATATATAAGATTTACATTGCTACATTAATTCATTGGTAACCTTTCATGTAATTCTAAACTAAATATATAAATATATTATTATCTGGTTTATTTAATTATTCTAGAATTTCTATAGGCACTGTATTTACTTGAATCCCAGATAACGTGTTTTTTTTCTGGACTATATGTGGGGGGGGGGCGGGGGGGGCGAGTGGGAACAATGTCTTAGATTTGAGTACTGATCAGGAGCAGGTGGCTGCTATGGCCCTGGCTCCAGTCTGGGGTGGAAGCTGGAACTGAACTGCTGCCTGCTCCAGATAGGGTGGCTCATGCTGTGAGGTAAAGAATGCATGGTGGATGGAGAGCAGAGGAGGATATTATGTGGTAGGAGTGCAGATTGTGTGGGGGAGACCTGCAGTGTGTGGCATAGGGTGAGTATGGGGGAGACTATGCAGCCTGCTACCTGTCCCTCCTCTTGCCACCCCTACTATATCCCTTCAGCCCTGGCTCTGGCCCCAACATAGCCAAGCCTCAGGCTGCCACTGTTACTTCTGGCTAGAATGGGGCTGGGGTTGCTGCTGCTGACTGCCCTGGAGGCAGAGACAGAGTGGCTGTAGGAGGTAAGCAGTGGGGGAGGGGGCAGGTGGCAGTGGTGAGAGGGACAGGAAGTGTGGCAGCAGGCACTGGGGAGGAATGTCGGGGGGCAGGCACAGGGATGGGGAGCTAAGGGGGGCACATTGTGGGGGAACAGGGTGGGGGGAGCTGGAGGGGAGGCAGGTACTGGAGGGAGCAAGTGTCAGGGGGACAGGCAGTAGGGGTCATGCACAAGTATGGGGGGCAAGGGGAAGGGAGGCAGGTGCTGGAGACAGACAGCAGGGAAGGGACAGGCATCCCAATGTGCTGGAAGACTAGCAAGTAGAGCAGAAGACCAGCTTGGCTTAGCAGGGAATTCTTTGGTGGTCAAAAATGCAAAAAGGAAGCTTACAGGAAGTGGAAACTTGAA
Organism: Alligator sinensis; assembly: GCF_000455745.1. Taxonomy (NCBI): domain Eukaryota; kingdom Metazoa; phylum Chordata; order Crocodylia; family Alligatoridae; genus Alligator; species Alligator sinensis. The sequence goes on along the minus strand of NW_005843252.1, from coordinate 5,000 downwards.
TAAATGATAAGGGAGGAATATAAGAGTATCGCTTGGGCATGCAAGGATAAAATCGGGAATGCCAAAACACTATTACAGTTGAAGCTAACAAGGGACATAAACAATAAGAAAAGGTTTCTAAAAGTGTATCAGCAACAGGAGGAAGATCAGTTAAGTGTGGCATCCTTACTGAATGGGGGAGGCAACCTAGTGACAGATGATGCAGAAGAAGCTGAAGGACTTGATGCCTTTTTCACATCAGGCTTCACAGGCAAGGACATCTCCCAGACTACTACACCTGGCAGCACAGTTTGGGGAGGAGGTGAGCTGCCATCAGTGGTGAAAGAACATGGTAGGGACTGTTTAGAAAAACTGGATGTGTACAAGTCCATGGGGCTGGGCATGATGCACTTGAGGGGGCTGAGGGATTTGGCCAATGTGATTGCAGAGCCACTGGCCATTACTTTTGAAAACTTGCGATGGTTGGGAGAGGTCCTGGATGATTGGAAAAGGGAAAATATAGAGAGCCCATCTTTAAGAAAGGGAAGAAGAAGGATTCAGGGAACTACAGACTGGTCAGCCTCACCTCAGTCCCTGGAGAGATTATGAAGCAGGTCCTCAAGGAATCCATTTCAAAGCACTTGGAGGAGAAGAGGGTGATTAGGAACAGTTGGCATGGATTCACCAAGGGCAAGTCCTGCCTGACCAACCTGATTCCCTTTCATGATGAAATGACTAGGTCTGGGGATGTGGGGAAAGCAGTGGACATGATATACCTTGACTTTAGCAAAACTTTTGATATGGTTTGCTACAACTTTCTTGCAAGTAAAGCTAAGGAAGTATGGGTTGGATGACTTTACTGTAAGGTAGATAGAAAACTGGTTGAATAGTCAGACTCAAAGGGTAGTAATTGATGGCTCAATGTCTAGTTGGCAGCTGGTATCAAATGGAGTGCTACAGGGGTTGGTCCTGAGGCTGGTTTTGTTCAGTATCTTCATCAATGACCTGGAAGATAGGATGAAGTGCACCGTTAGCAAGTTTGCAGATGACATCAAGCTGTGGGGAGTAATAGATACACTGGTGGGTAGGGCTAGGATTCAGAGAGACCTCAGTAAATCGGAGGATTGAACCAAAAGAAATCTCATGAGGTTCAATAAGGACAAGTGCAAAGTCCTGGAATAATCCCATTCACAGATACAGGCTGGGGACTGATTGGCTAGGCAGCAGCTCTGCAGAAAAGGCCCTGGGGGTTACAGTGGACAATAGGTTGAATATGAGCCAACAGTGTGCCCTCATTGTGAAGAAGGCTAATGGAATACTGGGTTCGATTAGTAGGAATGTTGCTAGTATATCAAGGGAAGTGATTTCCCCCCACTATTTGGCACTAGTGAGCCCACATCTGGAGTACTGTGTCCAGTTTGGCCCCTCCACTATAGAAAGGATGTGAATAAATTGGAGACAGTCCAGTGGAAGGCAACCACAATGGATAGTGGGGCTGGGGCATGTGACATGAGGAGAGGCTGAAGGGACTGGGCTAATTTAGTCTATAGAATAGGAGACAGGTGGGATTTAATAGCACCTGAAGGGTAGCTTCAAAGAGGATAGAGCTAAACTGTTCTCAGGGGTGGTAGATGACAGAACAAGAACCAGTGGTCTCAGGTTGCAGCAAGGGAGGTTTAAGTCAGTTATTAGGCGGCAGGTGGAGAGAAAGCAATGGGTCACGTGGTGGGGTGGAAAGTTGCAGGTACCTGGGGTGCCAGGTTCTGTGGGAGTGGGGGACAAGTTGCAGGGGGGAAGGCACAAGTATGGAGATGCAGATGGTGAAGTGGGAAGTAGGGGGGACAAGGGGCAGATGTCTGACCACTACCCCCCTTCTGCTACTTTCCCTGCTACAGAGGTGTTGGGGGAATGACCCTCCAATATTTATATTGTAGACATGAAAAATTATCGAATCCAATTATTTGGAAGTCAGCTTAAATTCTAAGTTGTCTTGGATTTGGGTAAACACAGCTGTTTACCTACCTGTGCTGTTGCTGTAGATGCTGTATTCTATTTTGCACCTTATACTTAGTGAAGGGTGAGTTATCAAACACATCAGGGTATTGTAACGAGCTATCATAGAAGTTAGTTGTATTATAGAAGTTAGTCTATTGGCTAGGGCTGAACTGCAAGGACAGAAGATACCTTCAATGAGCAAAATTTAGGTAGAATTTTAGAACACGAAATGAAAGGATTTTTGTCCTAGGTTAAAGAACTCATGCCAGGAAAAGTTATGGAGGACAGCTATCTAAGGAACAATTTATTGAAGGGTTCATACGATGTTTCTCAAATTACTTAAGAGTTTCCCTCTACTATAATTAATTCATATACTCAGATTCGGCAAGAAATTTAAGCATACGTCTTTATCCTGTTCACTTTAATTGTACTATTCACATGCTTGAAGTTAGGTAGGGACTTAAATACCCAGCAGAATTGGGCTCATTGAGATGACAAGTGTATTAGTCAAAGAATGTATTCAAGAGTTGTTGTTTTTTTTTTTTTTTAATTTTTAAAGTAAAACATGCAGTGACAGTTTCTTTTTTTTTTTCTTGCCAGTTTCAATATTACTACTTTGAGTGACATTACCTTGCTATTGGCAGAAACCTGTACTCCAGTATGGTAAATCCTACATATTTCAAGAGATGTTTAAGCCCACATGCACACCAGCTTTATGCCTTTGGGGTATGCAGTCTTCATCTCTAGCTGTAAGGGGCTAGGAAAAAAATTGCTGTAGGTTTTCATATCCACTAGGACTGTAGTTAAAGGAATTATTGATTTTTCAGGTTAATAGTAGCAAGTAGTATATAGGGTTCCTGTCCTTCAATGCAAATGTGACAGGTGGGCGGGACCGGAAGTACCACCCCCTTCTCTCCGCCCCCTTTCCCCTTTTATGATGTGACATCACCACCCCCGCCCCCTGACCCTGGTCACGTGATGCATGACATCAGCAACTCCGCCCCTGACCCCAGTCATGTGGTGTGTGACACCAAGACCACATGGTTCATGACATCAGAAGAACTACCCAGGCAGAGCCTCAAAACCCAACCCCGCATGCTGCAAGAACTGCCGTAGATCACATGGTGCTGTTATGGCCTATCAGGTCCCTGACCACTAAGCAGAAGTTGAGAATTTGGAAGATGGTGTCTTTGTGCCTTGGTTTAAATTTGTCCTCAAGTGTTTGAATACACCACACGGGTGTTAGCGTGGGGGTAAGTGTAGGGGGGGAGCTGTTAATAGACATGTCTACACAGGAGGCTATATTAAAGGAAGTTTATTACTCTCCTGGTGAAGCTGGCAGTTTTGGTGGGGTGAACGTGTTTTTTGAAGCTACCAAAAGGCAGAATAAGTTCCTGAACAGAAGTGGGGTGACCGCCTAGCTTTCAGACCAGGATGCTTATGTCCTGCACAAACCGGCAAGAAGACATTTTAAAAGAAACAAGACTGTTGTTTCAGATATTGATGCACAATGGCAGGCAGATATGGTGGATATGCAGCAGTTTTCTAAACACAACAGTGGGGTTAAGTTCATCTTAACAGCGATAGACATATTATCAAAGTATGCGTGGGCCGTGGGTCTAAAAGACAAGTCAGGTGGTGAAATAGCTTGAGCCTTTAAAACCCTTTTTACAGAGGGCCATGTACCTCAAAAATTACAGATTGATCGGGGAAAAGAATTTTTAAATAAGTCTTTAAGTAAGCTGTTAAAACAGTATAATGTTCACCATTTTGTGACAAATAGTGAAGTGAAAGC
>NW_005843252.1:0-922 GCF_000455745.1 Alligator sinensis | reverse complement strand
ATGGTTGGGGTGGCCATCTAAATTTAACAGTTGGGTGGAAGCCTCCCAAGTTTGTAACATATAGGGGTACCTCAGTCAGAAGGTCGAGATGTGTGATGGTGACTTTTACATTACTTTACCCAGCAACGCTTGCTCCAGCATTTTTCCGCAGAACACCAGCTCAAACTTTACCATACAACTGGTTAAACCTCTGGATCTGTTGGGGAACTGGGAGATAGGGTTAGCAGAAATACAATACCCACACAGCTGGAACAACATCAACGAAGAGACCCCTTTCAAAATTATTTCTGGGGCTAAAAAATGGGGGTACAGCCTGCCTCGGTGGTATTATACATCCATCACAGAGTTACTGGATCTTATAAACAATACAATCACCAACAATCCTACTCCGCCCAAATTAGTTATGCACTATGACCAAGCATTCAGGAAAGTGAGACTTAAAGCCAGAGAGAACTCTTATGGTTTTTATACGCATGGTGAGCTAGCCTATATTTTGGGAATGCTACCCGGAGTCTCTGTTAAAAAAACACCCTTCCCAGCTCATATTACCGGAGGGTTCAATTTGCTGTATGCCTACACAGACATTGTGGAACATCAGCTTGTCGGGGAGTTTTCGGTACCTTTGCTACGTTGCATCCCTGTCCGTGGAAGCAACAACGAGTTTGTCACCATCACATATGACAACCCGCATTATGTCCCCATCAGTCAGCGTCACATCGACACAATCAGCATTGAAATAAAGATGGATCAGAACAAACACGTCTCATTTCGCTTTGGTAAGGTGATCGTTAAGCTTCACCTACGCCCCCGGAAGACTTTGAGATTTTAAAATAAGTAAAAGTACAATGGTAATGGTAAAAAACTATGGGGACCCTAATTTGTACAGAAATTATTATAAAGCCCAGGCTGGGTATGGCCTTCC
>NW_005843251.1:237679-245839 GCF_000455745.1 Alligator sinensis | reverse complement strand
GCAGATGACCCCAGCCAGATGCCAACCAGCCTTCTCTTAAAGACCCCTAAGGTAGGGGCGAGCACCACCTCCCTTGGAAGCCCATTGCAAATTTTGGCCGGCCTTACCGTGAAGTTTTTCCTGATGTCCAGCCTAAATCTGCTCTCTGTCAATTTGTGACCATTGTTCCTTGTTACCCCAAGAGGCGCCCTGGTGAACAGAGCATCTCCAATCCCTTGCTGCGTCCCCCTAATGAATTTGTAGGTGGCCACAAGATCACCTCTCAGCTTTCTCTTGCAGAGGCTGAAGAAATCCAGGTCCCTTAGTCTCTCCTCATAGGGCTTGGCCTGCAAAGTCTTAACCATATGAGTGGCCCTCTTCTGGACCCTCTCGAGGCTATCCACATCTTTCTTAAAGTGCGGCACCCAGAACTGGACCCAGTACTCCAACTGCAGTCTGACCAATGCTGCATAGAGGGGAAGTATCACCTCCTTGGCTCTATTGTCATGCATCTGCTGATGCAAGATAAAATGCGGTTAGCTTTGCTGATGAGTTCATCACACTGACGATTCATGTTCATCTTGGAGTCCACTATGACTCTGAGATCCCTTTCTACTTCTGTGCTGCTAAGAAGATCATTCCTCAGCCAGTAGGTGTGCTGGATATTTTTATGCCCTAGGTGCAGCAGTCTGCATTTGTCCTTGTTGTACTGCATCCTGTAGTGTACTGCCCACTTTTCCGACCTGTCCAGGTCCGCTTGCAATCATTCCCTACCCTCCGGAGTGTTCACTTCAACCCACAATTTAGTATCATCTGCAAACTCGGACAGAGTACACTTCGTGCCCACATCCAAGTCACTGATGAAGACACTGAAGAGTACAGGTCCAAGGACCGAGCCCTGCGGGACCCTACTACCCACATCCTTCCAGGTTGATACTGATCTGTCTACTACCACTGTCTGGGTGTGACCCTCAAGCCAATTTGCCACCCACCAGACTGTGTAAACATCTATGTCACAGCCTCTTAATTTATTTATGTATCGAAGGCCTTCCTAAAATCCAAGTAAACGACATCCACCTCTACTCCCGCATCTAAGCATTTTGTGACCTGGTCATAAAACAAAACCAAATTAGTCAGACATGACTTACCTGTTATGAATCCATGCTGGTTGCCCTGCTGCATTATTTTTCCCGCTAGACTCCCACAGATATGATCCTTCATAATCTTTTCAAAGCCTTTTCCAAGGATGGAGGTGAGATTGACTGGTCTATAATTACTCGGATCCTCCTTCCTCCCCTTTTTGAAAATAGGGACCACACTGGCCCTTTTCCAGTCCTCTGGGACCTGGCCTGAGCGCCACGAGTGCTCAAACAGCCATGCCAGTGGTTTTTCAATGACACCAGCCAGTTCCTTCAGTACTCTCGGATGAACCTTTTCCACCCTACTAATTATTTTTCCCACCCTATGCCATATGGTGGATTTGACTGATTTATGGTCACTATCCCCAAGGTGACCACTAATCTGCAGCTCGCCTGCCAGGTCATCCCCCGTAGCCAACACCAAGTAAGTAATTTTATATTTCTTGTAAGTGAAATAAGAGAATGCATCATTACTTTTGTTGTTTAAAAACATTTCCATATGTTTATGCTAGTTTATGACTGATATTTATTTTTTAACATTTTCAAATGCCACCTGAGGACTTGTAAGAAAATAATTATAAATTTTCTTTGGACTTTGAAATTGGATTCTTGGTTGTTGACACGCTGGACTTGTCTGGTACTGTAAACTGTAGTTGGCTAACTAGGTAGATTCTCTCTTTTCTCTCTCTCTCTCTTCTTATAAACAAAAATGAAGTGAACAACGGAACAAATTCCTGAGTAATTAATATTAATTTGTAGATGCTCTGAGTGTTAACTTCTCAAAACCAAGGTAGCTTCTAAATGTTATTCTTGATTATTTTTTCATTTTCTGAGAGCCATTTTGAATTTTGTTTATTAAATTAGCATGATTTGATTTAGTTGCAGATATTAATTTACTTTTGTGTTTATCATAGTGCCATCTGGTAAATATGCTTTACAACTAATATATTTTAATATAAAATAAATAAGAGACCACCAGAGAATTTCTGGAGATGTTTTTGTACAGAATTATAAACCAAATATTTTATCGTTATTCTGCCAAGTTAAAAATAGGGGTAATACTTTTCAGTTTATCTCAGAAGTTTATATAGATAAATTTGTAAAGAAAACTTGTCAAGCTAGTTCTAGTCCAGAGAAAGGAAGAGTCAGAATGTAATTCCAGATCTTTTAGAAATTTTACCTTGAATGCTGCAACTTCCCCAAAAGTAGTTAGCCTACAAATGCCTCTGCTGCCTTTATTTACTTTATTATTCCAGCATTTTGTTAGGCTTTTAAATACAAATGTGAAAGTAAGATCCACTCCCCAGAATGCTTACCACCTAAGTAGACCATTGTGTTCTAGTATTTAAGGTTATCCACCTGAGGTCATCAAACACCTTAATACCAGGAACTTTTTAGGAAATGTTACCAATCCATGACACACAGATTATACTTAGAAGATGGTTTTATAATTACTCAGTAGCATTGCAAATCTGCCTTTTCACTGGACACAAAGACAAACTTCCTTATTTTGTATTAGATGAGCAGTAAATACCCGTTTTTAGCTTTCCAACAATTATGCCTCGGTCTGCTGATGAACATGAACAACAAAAAAAGTGCTTTACCTGAAGCAGCAGCGTGTTAGTTTGACCTTTTTATGCAGCGTCTGTATAGATTGAATGCTTCGGCGGGACTTTTTGGCACTTTTATCAAAAGCTTATTTAATCAACTGTTAGATGAAAGCACCAAAAAAAGTCTTGTTGAAGCACCTGATCTATACAGACATTGGGCGAGCCAGGTCCGACTAACACAATGCTTCTTTGGGTATGTGCTCGGCTCGGCACAGGGGCACACCAATTTTAAAGAGTCTATTTTTTTTTTTTTTTATTTATTTTAAACGTCTGTAAGCAGCACCCAAGATTATATCTGAGTTGCATCTACAGATACAAATCTCTAAATCATAGTTATATGGAATCAGTTTCAGGGAAAAAAACAAAGTTCTGAAGAAACATCATATTTAGCAATGAAAACGTGTTTCTGAACTTCAAAGATTGGCCATAAATTTGGGCTGCCCTCATTATTTCCTCCAGATAGAAGAAGTTAGTTCCAGACATGGTAATGCCACTTCCATGTTCTCCCTGTCTTCCAAATTTTTCTCAGTAAAAACATTCTTCATTGCAGTCTTAGCTTATAAAGCTGATCAGGGGCACCAGCAAGAAAATTCCCTTTCCTCACTCCCTTGAATCAGTAGGGTTTCAGACTTGCTTTCCCACATAGGAGCACCTACTTAGTTTCTTTTCACCCACATAATGGAGAAGCAAAATGTCTTCAATAAACTACAGGGTTTCTGACTAATCAAGAATTCTTCAAATCAAATCTACTTTTAAAACTAAAAACACATACGGCCCCATCTTAGATTCCTTAAGAAGGTAGCTGCATTGGGGATCACATCACTGAGTGTCTAAAAGAATACACAGATCCTGATCAAATTAAACAATGGAGGAAGTAAGTAATTCTATATTTCTTGTAAGTGAAATAGGAGAATGCATCATTACTGGGGCAGGGAGTCGGACACGATGATCCTTGGGGGTCCCTACCAGCTCTACAATCTATAAATAAGAACAAGTCCAGTAAGGCATTCCCTTTAGTGGGACCATATACCTCCTGCATTAGGTGAAGGTCCTGTATGCAGGTTAAGAAACTACGTGAACAGTTGGATTTGGCTGACTGTTCCTCCCAGCAGCTGTCAGGGTAGTTTAGGTCTCCCATGACAACCACGTCCCTAGACTTTACGGCTTCTGAGAGCTGCTTCAATAATTCCAAGTCTAGATTTTCCTCTTGGTGCGGCAGTCTGTAGCAGACCCCCACTACCAAGTCCCTTTCCCCTCAACCTCCATGTATCCTAACCCACAATGCCTCAACTTTCTCCTCCTCTGATCCCATTTTGATTAGGGTAGATGTATAATGCTCCTTAACAGAGAGACCAATCCCCCCCCTCCTTTTTTCTCCCTACTTTGTCCTGTCTATACAACCTATAGCCCTCAATGCGTACTGCCCAGTCATGGGTAGGGTCCCATCAGGTTTCCGTTAGCCCCACTAAATCAAAGTTATTGTCTGCAAGCAGGAGTGTGAGTTCTTCCTGCTTGTTCCCCCTGCTCCTAGCATTAGTATAGAGGCACTTGAGCCCTCCGAATGTTGCCTTTGGTGCCCCCCCACCCCCCTCCCTGTTCTGATGCCCAATGGGCCCCTAAGTACTTACCTGAGATGTACTGTTGCATGTCTTATAGTTTGTAGGTCCTAGATTCTCTCCAATCCTTGCCTCCCCATCCCCCATCAAAGCCCGACGTAGGAGATCAGCCAACCTGTAAGAAAAGAGACTCTTACCTTTTGCGGAAAGATGAAGTCCATCCCATCCCAGGAAGTCCCATGCACAGAAGTGCCAATCGTGGTGTTTTCAATAATCTTGGTAAGCCCCACTTAAAAGATTTCCTACTCACTTTAATGTCATATACTAGTCATAGGAAGATTTTACACATGACACACATTCATAGGTGCTGAGTACGTGAGGGCCCAAAGGCCTCCTTTGGGAAGAGGGCTGTCATCTGAAATGTGTAAAACTTTCCACATGTCCGTCATCTTAGCTCCCTCCCCCCAGCGAAAATGAAAGTTGGTGCCCCTGCACACATTTATAGTTCTGTATATGCTGATGGTGGTATTGAATGCTTCCAACAGAATCAGCCTATGACTGGAAGTCAGCATTGTTAGAGGGTTGGGGTTGATTTTTCTTTTGTACAGGCAGCAGTATTCAATTAAAAACCATTCTTTTATTCATCTATTCATTAGGAGAACACAGTGTTTGGGGAACTGCTGCTTTGTAAAATAACAAAAAAAATCTTGGTCACATGGCACAAGCAGTAAACACTTCCAAAAGCTGAAGCACTTCCAGAGGTTTATGTGACATTGCTATTTCCTATGGATATATGACTCAGATTATACCAAACCTAGTGCTGCCCATATGAGGTTAAAAACTATGAAAACATTATATAATGGTCTGATCAAGTAGAGCCTCCTTAACAAAAATCTCACTTTTTGACTTTTAAGTGACAGGAAACATATCACACTCCCTAATGCTCCATTCCCTAATCCTGGTTAAAAAAAAAGTCACAAACGTAAAACAAATGGGAACCCCCTTTTCATAGCTTTCTGCTGATCATCTAAGCAGGGTGTAACCACAATTAAAAGTTTAGTGGAGTTCAAAGAACTGTTGATGAGTCAAATTACCTGGCAGTTTAAAATACCAACTAAGGTACCCTTGTGTCTAGACCAGGGAACTGGACCATTTAAAAACCCCCGCAAAACTCACAATCTCTGTTCTTAGTTTCACTTCATGCAAGTCACATGTACAGTTTTAGCCACCCAAAAATTAAAAGGCAGCGAAAACTCCAGTCCTACTGTGAGCTCAGCATGGGTAGTGTCCTACACGGCCAGGGAATGCCATACACAAACTTTTGTGCTCTTACATGGAAGTTTTCGGGGTTTAAATCCATATATTAGCACTAAAACATGGTGTTAGTTTGTCATCCTAAATTTAGGTGGTAACTAGAGGTGGTCAGAAAAATATTGGAAAAAACCAAAAAATGTGGAAAATTTTGGCTTTGTTGAAACCTAAAAGTTTCAGGTGGTTGACAAGAAGTATAAGTTTTCCCACAGAAAACTCACATGTTCTACGACAACTTTGTCCCACTCAAAAAGCCCAGTTTCGATGGAAAAAAGTTCAGACAGAACCCTACTTGCCTAGGTATTAGAACTGAGCCAAAAGATACAGTGCAATTACTACAAGCATATCCTGCTAGCTCCACCTAGGACTTAATATGAATCATCAGGAAGAAGATGCTACAGAAGTTTCCCCTGGAAATTTAGAAACATTGCTCTACTTCCAGCAAACGTCATCACACCAAGAAGCTTAGGAACAGGCAAGCTAATAATATAGAAACTACCACTCCCTGGCTATTATTGTTTATGAGCTACTGTTGGAGTCCTGCCTCCCTGCTCCCCACCTATCCAGGTCATCATAATCCTAAAATGACTATGACAGGCGAAAAAGGGAAGGATTATACCTTTGCTGGTTAAAAATGCAATTCAGTACAGACTTTGCTATAAGGAATTCCTATAAATACATAGAGATAAAAAAATGTAGGCTCAGAAGGGATCTCAAGAAATCATCTAGTCCAGAGATTCCTAAACTTTTTCTTATTGCAATACCCTCTTCCAGATCTACCAGCTGCCGGCATCCCCCTACCAGCGTACATTTTATATTTTAACCCCTTAAATGCCACAAGTTATTATACTGAAAATTAAATCCACCATTACACCATTTCTCCTGCATATCCCCCAAAGATGTCTTCCAAACCCCTGATCTAGTCCATTCACACTGAGGAAGGATGATTATCTAGATTAGGGATGGCTAACTTGCAGCACATGTGCCACAAGTGGCATGGGCAGTCTCTGTATGGCATATGATGGATCAGGGAGGGAACAGACAGCATAGCAGCAGATAGGGCAGGAAGCAGAAAGCTGAGCAGGGATCTGGCAGAGAGTACCAGGCAGGAAGCAGAAAACATAGTATCAAGTTGGACAAAGGAAAAGGATCAGAGTGACACTCAGGCAGGATGCAGGGGTAATTTTTGGAGCATTTCCTGGAAAGGTCGGCCACCACTGATTTGGACCATCCGTGACAGGTGTTAGTCCTATCTGCCCAACCTCAAGAGAGCTTGTGGAATAGCCAACCTGTACTGGTGCCTAAGAATCTATGTACTTAGAAGGATATTTCCCAATATCAAACCTAACATTTTTTTCTTTTAATTAAGCCAATTTTTTCTTGTATTAGTTCATATGGACATAGAGAACAACTGATCACTGACTTCTTTTTAAAAACCTTTTACATACTGGAAGATTATTGTATACCGCCTCAATTCTTTTTCTCCCTAGAAGAAACCCAGTTCCTTCAACCTTCCCTTATTTTTCATATTTTGTAAAGCCTTTTAATCTATCCTGAGCCATCTCCAAGTGGTCTACATGCCTCTTGTAGCGTGGTGCCTGACATGCTGCAGGCCTCAATAAGACCTCAGTAGCATCCAGTAGAGTGAAATAATTGCCTCCTGTATCATGCATATCACACTTTTTTCAATAAGCCTCAGTATGACATATTCTTTTTGTCCCAGGGACGCCGGGGTTAGAAGGAAACCCCGGGGCAAAACCAGGGGGGAAGTAAACATTTACTTACCCCACGCAGAAGCCAGAGGGAGCAGGGACACGCGCGCGGGAAACCCGCCAGCGCGATTTGTAACCCGCACTTATATCCAGCTGGGGCCGGGGGACGTCAGCAAGAGACGTCACCCGGCAGCAATAAAAGGTGGCCCCGGGAGCGGAGGAGGGCCGGAAGTGGGGGGAAGCCCGCAGGGAACCCTGAGAGCAGGGCCTGCGGGGCCCGTGTACCCAGCCCGACGGGGGAAGTCGTGGCAACAGCAATGGCAGCGGCGTCGAGAATGGCAACGGCAGCTACAGCAGCGAGAGCCGCGCCGTTAAAGGAGCCTGCGAAGAAAGCTGCAGCTACAGCAGCGAGAGCTGCGTTCTTATTGGAGCCGATGGAGAAGGTGGAGACGACGTCGGCAGCAAGACGAAAGAAGGAACCGGCTATGGATCTGGTAAGGGAGCAGGCAGCGTAGCCAGTGAGGAAACCGGCAGCGGACCCGGAGAGAGAGCCGACAGACGGGCCGGCGGAGGAACTGGCAGCGGGACCGGTGAAGGAGTGAACGCCGGATACGAGGCTCCCAGAGAGTGGGAGCCACGGTCCTGGAGAGTAGACACCTGGGGGAGTCGGTGGCCTTAAGCCACCTGACGGACTTTGAGCCGGGGCAGCCCGTCGATCGGGGCTTAGGCACCCGGGTCAGATCCCGGGCTAGGCGTGATAGAAGGGCTTGACTTTCTGTTTTGTTGTTTGCTTTCCTTTAGGATCTCTCATTTTGTGTTGCGGTGGCCTCGGGTCAGTATAGGCTAGGGGCAG
>NW_005843251.1:213235-237569 GCF_000455745.1 Alligator sinensis | reverse complement strand
CGGGGCGCCCGTGGAGGCGCCATCAACGGAGCCCCCACCACTGAGGTTCCATCTGAAGTCGTGGCAGGCGAGGTTAGGGGGTCTCCCGACACCACCCGAGGCACCTTCCGGGGCCCTCTCATTCGCTCGGGGCAAGCTAGAACAGCTACTCAGGCGAAGGCAGCTCGAGAGCGCCTAGTCGAGCAGAGGCGGGCATACCTTTCTTACAATAGTATCACATAGGAATGTAAGAATGCAAGGGCCTTCTCAGGTCACTTCATCCAGCTCCCTGGATTGATAAGCAAACATTACCCAAAGACCAAAGTGTCCTAAAAATAATCCATTTGCAATTGTGTCTTCCTTAGTTTGTGGCCTGTAACATCTCCCATATCCTTTCCTGCTTATTCATTGCATATTCAACCAGTAATAGCTGATTATTCCCCTTTTCCATTTTGAGAACTTGGTTTTCCTTCCTAAGTCTAGAATTTTGCATTTGTCTTTCCATTAAGTATAATCTTTTCGTTTCTAACCAATTTATCAAAACCATTTTGAATTCTGACCCTGTCTTTCAAAGTGCTTGCACCTCTTCCTAGTTTGGTGTCCTCGGCATGTCTTGTATTTGTATCTCCTATACCATCATCCTAATTATTAATGAAAATATTGAATATAACTTGGTCCAGGAGAGACCCCTGATGGATCCTATTTGAAATGTTTTCTCTACTTTTCGACTGTGAGTTTTCAACCGATTGTGCAATGGTAATATAATCTAGATCACGATTCCTCTGTTTGCTTATGAGATTGTGACATGGGGGACCGTAATAAAAGCCTTTACTAAAGCCAAATCTTACATCTACTGTTTATCCACTAAGCTACTTATAGAAGGAAATTAACATTGGTTTGACACAACTTATTCCTATCAAAATTTATGTTATTGGTTTTTATCACTGTATTATCCTTTGGTTGCTGCTGAATGATTATTTAACGATTTGTTTTAGTATCTTTCCATGTTTTACATTTCAGCTGATTGATCTAGAATTCCCCTGGTTCCACATCTTTAAAAGTAGGTGCTGTGATGGCTCTTTTCCAGCCATCTAGACAGTTCTGTCCTCCCCCTCCTTGACTTCTCACAAATGTTTGCTGAAGGTTTGGTTTGCTTCATCTACTCCCTTATATATTCTCAGGTTTATTTTATCAGATGGATTCAAGTCAGGCCTATGTCATCCAAGTATTTGTTAACTATTTCCCCCCTATTTTGGCATTCATCTTGCTCAAGTGAGTTAAGCATCTGGTTACCCACTTCTTTTTTTCTGCAGGTGGAGACAAAAAAGGCATCAAATATTCAGCTTTCTCTGTATTATCCATGATTTGCTCTCCTTCCGGAACCTGTCCTTCCCTTTGTCTTCTTTCTCCTAACATAGTTATGAGAATTTTGTTTAGTGCCTTTTATATCCCCTGGTAATTTTGAGTCATTTTGCATCTCATTTTTCTAATTTTTTTCCCACTACATGCTTGTGCTACATTGCTTTGCACTTGTTCTTAGCCATGTGTCCTTTTTGTATGATTTCTTTTCAGGTCATTAAAGAATTCCAGATGCAGCAGCAATCTACTTAACAGTGCTCTCCTTCCTATATTGGTTCTCCATTTAAAAAACAGCAAGCCATGAAGTAAGTGGTTCTTTATACAATGGTCATTTCTATCCCCTCAAAACATGCGCGCCTCCTAATAGTTTCATAGTTTTAGGGTCGGAAGGGACCTAGTAGATCTTCTAGCCCGCCCCCCCGCCAGGGCGGGAGAACAACAAAAGAACCCTAAACAAAAAACGGGACTCAAATGAGTCCAGCCAGGTAGGTATCCAGCCTATTCTTAAAGATCCCCAGGGTAGGGGCCAGCACCACCTCCCTTGGAAGTTGGTTCCAGCTCCTAGCCGCCCTAACTGTGAAGTAGTTTTTTCGGATGTCCAATCTGTACCTCCTCTCCATCAACTTGTGCCCATTACTCCTTGTTATGCCAGCAGGGGCTAGGGGAAACAGCGTCTCCCCCAAACCCTTCTGGTTCCCCCTAGTGAGTTTATAGACGGTCACCAGGTCCCCCCTCAGCCTTCTCTTGTGGAGGCTGAATAGGTTCAAGTCCCGCAGTCTCTCACTGTAGGGTCTGCCCTGTTGTCCCCGGATCATGCGGGTGGCCCTCCTCTGGACCCTCTCCATGTTGTCCACATCCCTCCTGAAATGGGGCGCACAGAACTGGACACAATACTCCAGCTGCGGCCTGACCAGCATCGCATAGAGGGGGAGGAACACCTCCCTGGCTCTACTCGAGATGCACCTGTGGATGCACGACAAGGTCCGGTTAGCCCTGCCAACCATGACCTCGCATTGTCGGCCCATGTTCATCTTGGAGTCAATAATGACACCAAGATCCCTTTCCGCCTCCGTGCTCTCAAGTAGGGAGCTCCCCATCGTATAAGTGTGCTGCTGGTTCCTACTACCCAAGTGCAGCACCCTGCACTTGTCCGTATTGAAACACATCCTGTTCCTGTTTGCCCACCCCTGTAACCTATCCAGATCCTTCTGCAATCTCTCTCTCCCTGCTAGCGTGCTCACCTCCCCCCAAATTTTGGTGTCATCAGCGAATTTAAACAGGTTGCTTTCCACCCCAACATCAAGATCGCTGATGAAGAAATTGAACAGCGCAGGCCCCAGGACCGAGCCCTGGGGGACTCCACTACCCACCTCCCCCCAAGTCGAGTATGATCCATCCACCACCACCCTCTGAGTGCGACCCTTCAGCCAATCTGCAATCCATCTGACCGTGTAGGCATCTATGCCACAGTCGCCTAGTTTATTAATTAGGATGGGGTGAGAGACGGTGTCAAAGGCCTTGCTGAAGTCCAGAAAGACTACATCCACCGCGACACCTGCATCCATGGCCTTTGTGACCTGATCATAAAAGGCAATCAGGTTGGTCTGACATGATCTCCCCCTAATAAATCCATGCTGATTGCCCCTGAGCATCATCTCGGATGCCGGCCCATCACAAATGTGCTCCTTGATGATCTTCTCAAAGAGCTTCCCCAGGATTGAGGTAAGACTGACGGGCCTATAATTGCCCGGGTCCTCCCTTTTCCCTTTTTTGAAGATGGGGACCACATTAGCTACCTTCCAATCGTCTGGCACCTGGCCCAAGCACCACGATCGCTCGTAGAGCCGTGCCAGGGGCCCTGCAATAACCCCAGCCAGCTCCCTCAGCACCCTGGGGTGGAGAGCATCCGGACCCGCTGACTTGAACGCGTCCAGCCCCTCCAGAAGCTCTCTAACCCGGTCCTCCCCAACCTGAGGTCTGAAGGCGATCCCCTCGCGTCCGGCTTCTATCACAGCAGGGAAGTCCCGGTCCCTGCACAAGAAAACGGAGGTGAAGAATTGGTTAAAGAGGTCCGCTTTATCCTCTGACGCAACCACCAGATTGCCCCGCATATCCTGCAGGGGCCCCACATTACCCGGCGCCTTCTTCATCCTCCCAATATATTTGAAAAAGGACTTTTTGTTATCTCTTTGGAGGTTACACTCCCCTTCCACCGGGCGTACGCCGCCTTTTTGGCAAGCAGGCATTCCCGGACACCCTTGGTGAGCCAGGGGGGCTTTTGGACACTCCTCCCCCCCCTTGCTTCTTGTCGGGATGGACACCCCTTGGGCCCCGAGTATCGTTTCCTTAAGGAACGACCACTCCTCTTGGACGCTGAGTTCCTCTGCCCTCAAGGACCCCAGTTCCTCTCCCACTAATCTCCTCATCTCACTGAAGTTGGCCCTCCTGAAGTCTAGGGCTACCACCTTGCTGCGGGCCCTTGACACTCTATGCTGGCTCTATGTTAGGCTCCTAAATCTGTAGATTTAGGTACCTAATTATAAATGGATGTATATATTAAAGTTGTATATATCAAAGCTTCCATGTACTTGTTGTTTCTGTTGGCTTCAACTGACTTTTTCAGTGCATTGTGCTTCTAAATATGAGACTTGATTTGTCAGGGGTCTAGGTTTGATTTTAGGAACGTAAGTTTAAGTTTAGACACAAGTTTGAGGCATACAAAAACTCAGGCCTAATATTGTCAGTGTCCTTATCTGTAAATTAGAGGTGACATTACTTCACTGGAGTGTTGCGAGAGTGTGTGTTTTCAAGGTGTGTTGTAAGTGCAGAGTTTTGAAAGCCTTGTGTGGAGCAACTGAAGTTAGATCATGCCTTTCTAAAATAATCCTGTGCCTGTCTGATCAAGGAGTTGTGTACTACATCTCTTTATTGAAAATAAAAATTCAAAAGTGCTAATTCTTTGGAATGCTTTCTACACAGACTCTTATTCACTTGATCTCTTCAGTGTTTAAGACAAGTCATCTTATAATGATATCCAGCTAGTCAGGAGCATAGCCAGGCATAGGAACAAATCTGAACTTCAGTCTATTCCAGTGCTTCTTCCTAACTAAGGCTATTCCTTGTGCACCTCTTGGCCAGCACTACTTCAAGCCATCACTGACCCTTTTATTGGGCTATTTCTTAGTTGTTCAGGGATAGGGGCAAACAAGTGCAGGACAAGATAGAAGGGGCAGGTGGCACCTCCCCTGTTTCTTCTGCTCCATTGTACTTCTGGCTGCCCAGCTCTACCTTCCAATCTGTTTAGTGAGCCCTACAACTCCTACTTTGCCACTACTTGCCATTCCAAAAGCCCCCAGTTTAGTAAATCACACTACATTTTCAAGTAATTAAATATTCAGAGGGTTAAATATCTGATTCTTTTGCAGTTTATCAACAACTGTCTATATTGGCTGGAAACAGGCCAAGCCAGCCCAATATACGTTTTCTGGGTTTCCTATTTCTTCCTTTGCATTAAATGCGTCATCTGTTCAAGTTGGCATCACAGCTTTGTTCAGATGAATATGAAGAAGTCCATAGAACAACAACACCTATCTTTTTTTTTTTTAAAGAAACAAGAGCTATTTGTCATGTGCCAAATTGTCTCCCACACCCACTACTTCCTCTTATTTGAGAAGAACTGTGATTTAATTGAAAAAAAAAAAGCGTCACTGTGCGGTTGGCATATGGAGGGTAGATTTAAAGCCACCAGACTCTGTTGCTAAAATGTAATTCTACTTGCCAATATTAAAAAAACACACTTTAACTTCGGAAATATTGGATTTAGCTCTCCCAAGGGACCAACTGTTCTATTCCTCAGTCCAACCGTCAGACACAACTGGTTAATTTACTCTTTCAATTGCATTTTACTTTGTAAGAACAATGAATGCTTATCCTGAGGCTGTGGACAGATGGCACTGTTATGCTAGTGCAGTTACATCAGTATTAAAAAAAAGAAAAAAAGGAGCAGACAGATGACAAACATTTAAACTAGGGTAAGTGCCTAATTCAGTGCAGAATTACCCTTGACATAATCTGGGGCAAAACTCCACCCGTGTAGCCTACATTGGTTTAGGTGTTGTCTATCCCAGTCCATCCCAGGGTTGCTGAAATCTGAGGGCAAACAGACTGTTACCTGTGGGGGAGAGGCACAGTAATAGCTGCCTACTACAAATAGCTACCCTGAGATAGCTGCACATCTGATAATTTTGGTACTTATGTAATTTATGTTGGTATACATACATCTAATGTAAATTCTGTTAGGGTATGTAAACCCTAATACATTTGTCTGTCTTTGCCAGGACTGATTATATGGACAACTATGTAAAATGCTTTGTTTGGATAACTTGTAAAAATGTGCAGTTTAAGATGAATAGAATAATAGGAGGTGGTTCCATCAGGCCAGTTTATGTATAAGGCATCACTGCTCTTGCCATGCCAAGCAAATACCAGACTCAGTGGAACTGTGTTACCATTTACAAATATCCACATGCCTGTTTTTTTCCCCAGTATGCAGTAGACTTAATGATCTCAGTGCACAGTATTTCCATAGGACTAATAACTGGCTGGGGTTAATGATCCTGACTGCTCCTTGAACAGTCAGCTCCTCCCAGCCAGTCATTAGCCTGTCAGGAAATAACTTGCATCTCATTTATTACTGCTGTGCTAACAAGTCTGTCACTGACTGCCTGCCCATCTAGGGAGAAAAGGATTAGAAAAAGTCTGTTTCTCTGACCTCTGTTGGGGAGGCAGTAATCAATGAAATAACATAAACTATGGATTACAAGAAAAACAATACTGCCTTCTATCTCCATTCAGCACAGTGAACTGTGCCCTCCCTGACCTCTCCTGTTAACCTGAATTCCTAATACTTCCCTCATTTATTCCAGCTATGGCTCCTGGGGCAGGAGCAGGGGTGAAGCTACTTTTTGTATGACATGTAGGCATTACAGCAGGTTGCTTCAGAATGAGTATATGAGTATAGGTTGGGGGTGGGTGCTTAAACTATCACTTATACTTTGTGATAAGCAGTGTAAATATACTGCAGTTGTAACTGTAGTAGGGTTGCAGTGTCCAACATCTCTTCCAACTACATACTTGATCTAATAAAAGATGAATCACAAAAAGGACCTTTGCCTGCAGTCAGATACCATGAAAGACACAGGTACCATGTATTATTAGAGATACCACTTGAGTATTCTTGAAAATTGTACTCATCACTGTTTCAGAAGTGCTTTATTAAGACATCTTTTAAAAGATGGAATTTTGATATTTTGAAAATGTTATCCAGTATCATATCACCTTAATTGGAAATTAGCAGTGATAAAACTGGTGATCCAATAGCATCTTCTAACCAGCTAGGGAAAATAATGAACGCTTTGACTGCTTTTAAGTACGTTGCAAATGGCTGTATCTCTAGGTCAGTGATTCTCAAACAGGGTGCTACAACACCCTGGGGTGCCTTGAGATCTTTTCAAGGGTACTGCAGGGTACCATACAATTTTAGTACTGTTAGGTATGCAAACATAATTCACCAGGTAAACTCAAAAGATTTCAACTAGAAATCCATAGTTACAGTCTTTCTGAGTTCTTCTGTATTATTTTTCTGGAGTCAAAAGAGTGGCATTTTTCAAAGGGTACCTCAAATGTATCCAGGTATCATGTTGCAGTAAAGAACGGAACCTCACAGAGGATTCAGTCTTTTAAAAACCAAGGCTATTTACCAAGTATTTCTACTTAAATGACAGGTAGATTTCTCTTTAAGATAATCCTATTTAGTAACTCCAAATGGCATTTTCTGACTTCATTTTTCACCAAAAGCTATAAAAACTTGGAGTAGCTCCTCAGAATCTGAAGGCTAGACATGGAGTCACTATTGTGTGGGTCTTCTGTGGACAAACCAATTTAACTCCCTTTTGAAATACCAGTGTGGGTGAAAGGGACTGGTCTGAGGTTCTCCATTTATCTACAGAACTAACACAGTAAGTTTCATCACCATCCTTGCTCTACCACTGAGGCTTAACTTGGCCTCAAACTTACTAAGTCCATCAACTAGCCATTGTGCAGTCATTGGCCAGTACCAGCTTTCAGTCATGAAGGAACTATATTTGAACAAGACAGCTTAGTGGTATACAGTTTCATGAAAGGTAACAGGGTGTTATTCAATGCCCCAGCCTCTTGGTAGGTGTTGAAGTTATTGCTGAAGCTCTGGTGCAGAAATAGCTCATTAGACTCTACCCTAAGACCTAAGTGGAGGTGAGAAGAGGAATTTCACAATTATGGAAAGTGGCCAGTCTGGCTTTTTTTATACAATAATTTTTTATTTGTTCTTCCTTCCTTGGGGAATTCCCATCTTGGGAAGTGCTGACCTGGGTACCAAAGTGAGTATCATGGCTCTCAAATGTACCATATTTCACAATCTGTCTCAAAGGGCAGCAGATTTAGCTCCCCTGCCCCACTACACTGCAAGCTCAAGGGATGTTCCGTAGACCCAGTGGATGTTTCAAGTTGGCGGCAGAGGAGAAGGTTCTCTGTTGGTATCTGGGACAACAAATCCTCCCCACACTCCAAGGTGCAGAGAGAGACCTCTGAGGGAAGCAAGCCAACAAATGAGTTGTGGGTGGGAAAGAAGGGAGCAAGACTTCAGAGGAAGAGGGGAAGAGCTGAGCTGTTGCACTCTTCTAAGACTGGAAGGTTTCAAGCCCTTCTCTCTGTCTGTCACCAGCTAGCAGTGCCTGTGTCATTATAACACTATAGCAGACTGCTGGTTTGTAGCAGCTGGGAGCAGGCTACACAACCCAGCTGCAGCAGACTGCAGGCTTGTAGGGGCTACAGCCCAGCTGCAGGAAGTAGGCACTGATTGCAGGTTGCTTAGGAGGACTGGGCCAGCTGAGAAAGATAATTGCCTGGCCACAGGGAGAAAAAAGGCCCTGATGGAAGGGAGCTAGGAGAAAAACTTACTAGGGAAAAGGGTAGTTAGGTTCTTGGGGGAAAAGTGCTGGAGAATAGGAACTGAGAGTTGAGAACTTAGAGAGAGAGAGAGAGAGACAGCTGAGAAAGAGGAAGTCAATCAGTCTGAGGCACTGGGCTTGGGAGAAGACCTAGGGCTGCAAGATGGGAAGCAGCTGCATCATGTTAGAGAACTGAGTCAAAGACAACCTGAGAAGGAAGGCTGTAGTGTGGAGGGAGCACTAGTGAGCTGGAGGTACTTTCTTAGGGGCTGGGGATGACTCAGGACTATGAACACACTGTATATGCGCTATGTTAAGTTATTTTATTGAGTTCTGATTTATGTCTGTGTTGTTTCTGAGAGACAAGTGTGCCCAGGAAATAAAGAATCATGTGAAGTTTAAAGACTGTTTGAACAAAGCTATAATCATGATCCTGCTACAATCCTTTTTATCACAGGCTTATCTTTGCTCCTTCAAGTTCAAAAGTGATGGAGAGGAGCAGGGAGCTCACAGCTGCTGTTGGAGGAGCAGGGAGGGCCCTCTGGATAACAGGAGAACAATAGAAATAGGAGCAGAACCCTACTTCCATAGAATCGGGCAATATTTATTGTGCTGGGAGGAACAGTAATTGGACTTAAGAGAACATCTTGGGTAGGGATGCTCCTTTCATCATGTTCCCTTTCCCAAACACCCTCTGGGCAGCAACTCTATTCCCACCTACTCTGAACAAATTGCAAAAAACAGTGCTTTGGAGTCTTATGATGGAAAAAAAAAACATCCTAAAAGCATAGGCAGAAATTCTGTGTAAGCCAAAGAAGGCAATAACAACTAATTCTTCTTTGGCTCTTTTCAATTCTGAGCGGTTTAATTTCATGAAATGAAACCCTGGACCTCCTATCTGCCAAGAGCCCACAATCTCTAGGATGTTTAAAGGGCTTTTCTTTGACACTGACTTCTACTTCCAACACCCACCCTGTAATGGGCAGCTGGCAGGTGCTGTGGACATGGGTAAATCCAGCATTTTGAAAAGGGGGCACAGATGGTGAGGTGTGTAAAACAAGACACACTTTTTTTTCTAGTTAAAGAAACTAGAAGCTTTCCTAATTTGGTAGTGGCCTAGGGTTGTATTAATCGGTTTAATATTGAAGTAAGTAAAAACAAATATAACTTCATTGGAATGAGTTAAAAATAATCTGCAGGGCTATGAAATAGGAGCTTCATCACCAGGAGCAGTTATTCCACAGACAGCAGAATTCCTCGCCCACCCCCAACCCCCTTCCCAACAAACTGCACATATACCCTGCACTATACAAGAGTAAGACTGTATTTTGAGCTATTATGCAATTACCTCTATATATACTATGCAAAAACACACAAATCAGGACACCATGGAGCTAACAAAGAAAGGATCTGGGACCAGACAGTGGATAGAAAGGAGCTGCCTCTTACCTGTGTGGTTGACCCCATACCTCCCACACCCCTGCATAGCACCCACTCACAAACCCCCAACCCCCTCACAAAGCCCACACCCACCTACACACACTGGGGTGGCTCCATGATGCCAAGTGGGGCTTCTGCCACTGCAGCTAGGAGTGTGTACCACTGGGCCAGGCCAGGTTGGTTTCATACCTCCACATGCAGCTAGGAGTGTGTGCCACTGGGCCAGGCCAGGCTGGTTTCATGCTTCCACATGCAGTTGCTTGTTTGAGTGCTGGAAGCCCCACATGGAGGCACAGAGCCAGCCCAGCCCAGCCAACTGGTGTGCAGCTCCTGCCTGCAGTGCCAAGAGCCCCACATGGCAGCATGAAGCCAGCCCGGTCTGGTCCAAAGGTGCATGCCAGCAGGGTGGGCCAGCTCTGTACTGCCACATGCAGCCCCTGGAACTCAGCTGGAGCTGCATGCCATTGGGGTTGGGGGCTCTGCCTGCTGTGGGTCATGAGCAGCACCCCTAGGGCCCAGTGACTTCTTCCGCTGCTGCCACTGGTAGTGGGGACTGTGCATCAAGGGGAGTGGGGAGCCTATACCCCACCACAAATCCCACCCACACATGCATGCCATCAGGCCAGGTGGGCTCCCTGCTGCCATGTGCAGCTCCCAGCACTGCATGCAGAAGCTCCCCTCCCCATTCACCAGCTGTCCAGTCACCCACCATCACGCTTGGTGCCTCCACATGGCGCTTCCAGCTGGGAGCCCTATGGAGATGGAAGCACAGAGCCTGCCCAGTCCAATTGCACACAACCTCTGAAAGCCCATGCCTCCCACTGGCTTTCAGAGGGGCAGTTGCAGGCCAGTAATAACTGTTTTTTGAAGGGCCCTGCAGGCTGGATAGAATGGCCTGCAGGGCTGGATCTGGCCCACGGGCTGCATTTTGCCCACCCCTACTCTAGGTACATGTCAAGTGGCTATACAAGATTTTATTTTATGATGATGATGATGATGATGATTATTGTATGTGGTATTCACAAAGTCAGGGTGGGGTGTGTTTGTATGGTGTTTGCACAGTGACTCATTGTAGATGTGCCCTAAGTCTCCTTCTGCTCTAAATTCTGATTATCTAGAGGTAGTTATTTTCTAGTGCTAGGGAACAACACTCATTTACAATAGCAGTAAATAAGACACACAAATATTTCCTGTCTGAATGTATACCACTTAACATGCATAATTCAGCTTCCAAAATGTGTGTCTGTATCAAAGTTATTGACCTGTGGATACCACTACAAATGGTTTATGACATAATAGATGTCGGCTAACAAATTTTGTTGGGAGCCATGAAAATCGGAAAAAAAATTGTGACCAAACATTATTCAGTCAAAATAAGACTGAAGTGCATAGAAATGCTTAGTTAATGTATATTACTGGTCTTATTCTCGGCCAGACTAGTACCTAGTAAGACTTTGGCAAACTTTACAGGTTATTGGTTTCACAATCATCAACTCCCATTTAGTAAATTTTTAATTAAAGATGAGCCCAAGCTGTGGAGTTTGGATCCAAAGTCAGACCTGAACTTCCTCTAACATGGGTGTATTTGCTTTTACTGCTCCTGATTGGTCTGTTACAGACACATGTCCAAACCATGCAAATGTGATCCAGGTGTATGACCTGATTCTTTGCTGTCTTGCACGTGGGGAAGACAATTGTGTCAGTGCAAGCTGAGTGAAAAACAGCACTGATCTGATATGCTTGTATTCTTAATTCACTTTGTGCTGGCATGAATGACAACACAAGGTCACTGACAATGTCTAACTCCACCAAAGAAGCAGGCTCCCTCCTTTTTTGAAGCTTTGGCTGAGAGGCAGATTCCGTACGCTTGTTCAGACCCTCTCTTTAAATCAAGAAATCTGGAAAAGTTTGTTTGCCTTATGACAGCATGTTTTGTGTTTCTACATACACTTAAAATGTATTAACTGAATATATTAAATACTAATGATTAATATTTCCTATGTACATCTGTCTAGGTGCATAAGTAGCTTTCATCAGTAATAAATATGAGCTCTTCCCAAGTGTTTGTGGACTTGGTATAACTACTCATGTCAAATATCTACCTGAGCCTACTGGTCTATCAGGGTGGCATGAATAAGACATGCTAAATTATATAGCCAACAGCATACAAAGGAGCGACGTGGCTAACATCACAGCCAACTGCCTTTGACTCTTCAGCCCAAATGACTAGTTAGCTACCTATTTATAGCTGGGTTAAATGGACATGGCTCCAGACATGAATCCAGACATGGGTGGATTGAGGATTTTCAAAAGGGAGATGCAGATGGTGCGATGCATTATCACATAACCCAACACACATTTTTCTCCAGTTAAAAAGACACTAGAAACCTTACTAATATGCTGGAAGCCAACATTGATCAGTTTAAAATTGAAGCAAAAGAAAAAACTTTATTGGAATGTACATTAATTTGCTATATCATACATTATGTATGAAAACATAACAAACTTGGCAAAAATAATCAAAATGTGTTGTGTCATTAGAATTAAATGTACAACTTTTTATGATTCCTAAAAAAAAATCTAGCCTTCTGAGCACCTTGACAGTGCTTCCAGTGCTTCACTGAAAGTTACTTCCACACCTGAGTTTGTGTTCACTTCAGTTAATGTTTCTAGCTAGAGTTCAAAACAGTCTGGAGGGCTATGAAATAGGAGCTCCATTACCAAGAGCAACTAGCAGACAGCAGAAGTTCAGAAGAAAATACAGCTTGATTAGAGGGACCATTGAAGATCATTAAAAAGGAAAGAGCATCGTTAACATCTCTCGAATGAAGACTGTAGAAGGAATCGCATAGATTATAATGATCCATGAAGTCAAAAGACTCCCTGACTGCTGCCTGAATAGAAATGCTGCTGCCACTGTTAGGCAATTTGATTTACACTTTGGGTGGAGAAGGAATCAAAGTGGGGTTGAAGTGTACCAGTTCACCTTCTCTGGATCTGCCCCTGAATCCAGAACAAAGCTTAAATGAATTACTTTGAAGCCAAAGTGAAAAATTCCTTCACCACTCTTCCACTGTATCCCAGTCCTCTGGGATGTAAGAAAATATGATCTTTGTTTTAATGGTAGATAACTGAGGTCTCCTCCCAGACAGAACCCAGGGTTCTGGGCTCCATGCAGATGGAGCCTCTGGCTCTCAGCTGCGGGGGCTGCCTGGCATGATTCCAGGCACCTGGGACTGGGAGCATGGCCACCTCCCCTTGTGAGGTTTGTTCCACTTTGGAGTCTCTGGGGTGACAGATAGAGGAGCTCCAGACTGCAGTCCAGAGACTGCGTGCCATCAGGGATGGTGAACAGGAGATGGACTCTTACTGCCAGGTCCTTCACCCCCTGGTGGCCAAAGGTAGACCAAGGTCACCTTCCAGGACAAGGGAGGACTTGAGGATCTCCCATACTGTCCAGCCAGGGGGTCAGACCAAGGTGGTCAATGGCCCCAAGACCTGCTGCACCAGGGTCCCCTCCCCTCTGGAGCTTTGCAACAGGTATGAACCTCTTGCAGCCCCAGTAGAGCCTGCAGAGCTGCCAGTTCCTGCTGGCATGGGAGGACCACTCACAGCTACCATTCTTGCTCTCCCTAAGGCCACATGTAGAGTGGTCGTTGTGGGAGACTCCCTCCTGATGGGGACTGAGGGAGCAATCTGCCACCCTGACCCCTTAGCCCGGGAGGTCTGCTGCCTCCCAGGAGCCCATATCTTGGATGTAGTGGAGAGGATTCCAAAGCTCATCCGGCTCACTGACCACTACCCTATGCTCCTTATTCATGTGGGCACAAATGACACAGCTTGGAGCAATCACAGCCAGGTCATGAGAGGCTACAGGGCTTTGGGAGTGGGGCTTAGGGGGTTGGAGGCACAGCTGCTGTTTTCCTTGATCCTCCCAGTTTTGGGTTATGGGCTGAGGAGGGAGAGGAGGACTGAGGTAGTCAACCAAAGACTGCCGTGCTGGTGTCATCGTGAAGGCTTTGGCTTCCACAATCTTTGGTGAGAGAGGCAGTGGTCTTCTGGGAAGAGACAGCTTCCACCTCACTGCACTGGGGAGGAAGCTCTTCTTAGCCAGAATGACTGACTTGCTCGACCAGGTTTTAAACTAAGCTTGCCAGGGGATGCGGGGACTACCACCACAGCAAGCCCACTGGGCAAGTTTTGCAAAACCAGCAGGCTAAGGCACCCCAGGGAATCCACCCCTACTCCAGCCCTGGAACGATGTCCTCCTGTGAGTATAGGGAAGACTAGGGCCTCCAATGGGACACTTGCGTGCCTGTACACCAATGTCAGGAGCTTGGGGAACAAACAGGAGGAACTGGTCCTGCTGCTAAACAAGAATGACTATGATCTCATAGGGATAGTGGAGACCTGGTGGGACTCCATGTATGATTGGGCCACAGGTATAGACAGCTATACCCTGTACAGGAGAGATCATGCAGATGAAGGGGGCGGGGGTGTAGCTCTCTGTCAAGGAAAGCTACACATCCCTGAAAGCCAACACTGGCACTCAGGGTGGACGACTGGAGACCCTCTGGGTTAAAATCCATGGTGAACATGGCACAAGAGACACAATGGTAGGGGTCTACTACAGACCTCCTAATCAGGATCAAGAGCTTGATCAGGAATTCGCCAAGGAACTGAATGAGGCTGCATGTTCCTGGTGTATGGTTGTCATGGGAGGCTTCAACTACCCAGACATCTTGTGGGAAGAGCGCTCAGCCAAATCCGAATGGTCGCAAAGCTTCCTCACATGTGTGGATGAGCTCTATCTGACTCAAGAAGTCCATGGACCAACAAGAGGCAAAGTGCTGCTCAACCTGGTACTGGCAAAGGGGGATGATCTAGTCAGTGACCTAATGATTGAAGGGAACCTGGGAGACAGTGACCACGATCTAATAACTTTCACTATCCACTGCAAAGCTGGCAAGTCAGTCAGCAATGCAGAAGTCCTCGACTTCAGGAAAGCTGACTTTGACAAGCTCAGGAGGCTTGTTGGCAAGGCCCTAAGGGACCACAGCTAGAGGAGGAGGGGAGTTCAAGGGAGCATCCTGAAAGCACAAGCAATGTCTATCCCATCTCAGAGGAAAGGCAGCAAAAGGGCACAGCAGCCCCCTTAGTGCTGCAGGGAACTTGTGGACCTCCTGCATCTAAAAAGAAAGACCTATAAAGGATGGAAGACTGGAATCACCTCAAAGGAGGAGTATTCTGCACTCGTCTGGACCTGTAGGGAGTGAGCCAGGAAAGCCAAGGCTGCAACCAAACTCCAACTGGCTACACGTATCAAAGACAGTAAAAAGTCATTTTGTAGATATGTGGGGAGCTGGAAGAAAAGCAAGGGTAACATTGGATGCTTGGTAACCAAATGGGACAAAGGACAACTGACACCCAGGAAAAAGCCAACCTGCTTAATGGGTATTTTGCGTCAGTTTTTCACCAGCCCCAAGGGACCTCCCTGTTCATCATGGTATGGGACGGCCAGGATGAGGGAGAATTGTTACCCTACATCACTGTAGACCATGTAAAGGGACACCTTGAGAGGCTGGACACCTTCAAGTCAGCTGGTCCAAATGGTTACACCCCATGGTACTTAAGGAGCTGGCAGGCATCATAGCTCAGCCACTGGCACGGATCTTCGAGAACTCATGGTGCTCTGGTGAAGTGCCCGAAGATTGGAAGAAGGCAATGTGGTGCCTATCTTCAAGAAAGGGAGGAAAGTAGATCTGGGGCAGTACAGGCCTATCAGCCTGACCTATATCCTGCGGAAGACCTTGGAAAAAGTTATGAAAGAGACCATTCTTGACACACTGGCTGATGGCAACATCCTGAGGGACAGCCAGCACGGGTTTGTTACGGGTAGGTCTTGCCTGACCAATCTCATTTCCTTCTATGACCAGGTGACATATCACCTGGACAAGGGAGAAGAAATTGATGTCATATATCTTGACTTTAAAAAAGCCTTTGATCTGGTGTCCCATGATATCCTCATGGAAAAATGGGCCAACTGTGGCCTTGGCTACTTCACAGTCTGGTGGCTGGGAATTGGCTCTGAGGTCGGACCCAGAGTGTGATAATAGACGGAAGTATGGGCAGTCCTCGGACTTATGACACAATTGGTTCCTGAAAACAGCTAAGTCGAAACATTATAACTCTGAACCAATTTTCTTATAAGAAACAATGTTATAAATGGGGGATTGGTTCCTGAACCAAGGCCCGATTACCCTATTTTCACCAAAAATACCCCAGAATTTTGTACTCAATCAATTATAGATGAGTAATATAGCTACATTAATGTATTTATATCATAAATAACAATTGTATTGATTTGGAAGGACTTCTTTAAGGTGAATTTGCTGGACTTTTTGAAAGGCTCTTGGCTGGACTTTTTGAAGGGCTCTTGGCTGGAGTCTTCTCAGGAGTCTTGGCTGCAAGTTTTTCTGGAGTCTTGTCTGCTTTCTTAAAGAAAGTGTCCAAGGAAGTTTGGACAGATATTCTCCAGGGAGATGGGTGATACAGCAAACTTGTTTGCTGGTATGGTGTTGCAAGTCAAAACTGATGTCATAAAGTTGAAACAGGGTGTCAATTTAGAAGTGTTGTAAGTGCGAAACGTTGTAACTTGAAATGTTGTAAGTCGAGGACTGCCTGTAAATCATCGTGGTGAGCCATGACCAGTGGGGTCCACCAAGGCTCTGTCCTGGGGCCTATACTCTTTAACATCTTTATTAACAATATAGACATTGGTATCAGAAGCAGACTGGCCAAGTTCACCAATGACACCAAACTTTGGGGTAAACCGTCCACACCTGAGGACAGACTGGTGATCCAGGCTGAACTCAACAGGCTCAGAAAATGGGTGGATGAAAACCTGATGGGGTTCAACACCAAAAAATGCAAGGTACTCTACCTTGTGGGAGGGAAAAAAACCCGCAGCCCGCTTATAGGCTTTGCAGTGCTATGCTTGCTAGCACCACAGATGAAAGGGACTTGGGGGTCATGATTGAGCACAAGGTGAATATGAGCCACCAATGCGATGTCACAGCTGGTAAAGTGAGCAAAACTCTGGCTTGCATCCATAGATGCTCCTCAGGCAAATCCCAGGATGTCATCCTCCCTCTGTACTCGGCCTTGGTGAGGCCACAGCTGGAGTACTGTATCCAATTCTGGGCTCCACAATTGAAAAAGGATGTGGAAAAGCTTGAGAGAGTCCAGAGGAGACCCACACACATGATCAGAGGTCAGGAGAACAGGCCCTGTGATGAGAGGCTGAGAGCCTTGGGACTCTTCAGCCTGGAAAAGTGTAGGCTCAGGGGGGACCAGGTAGCTGCCTATAAGTATATAAGGGGTGTGCATCAGGATCTGGGAGAATGCCTGTTCACCAGAGCACCCCAAGGGATGACAAGGTCAAATGGTCACAAACTCCTGCAAGACCGTTTTAGGCTGGACATAAGGAAAAACTTCTTTATTGTCTGAGTCCCCAAGGCCTGGAACAGACTCCCTCCAGAGGTGGTGCAAGCACCTACACTGGACTCTTTTAAGAAACATTTGGACGTCTATCCTGCTGGGATCCTTTGACCCTAGCTGACTTCCTGCCTCTGGGGCAGGGGGCTGGACTTGATGATCTTCCGAGGTCCCTTCCAGCCCTAATGTCTATGAAAGCTATGAACTGAGGCCCAGATTCCAAATGTGTGAACCACTCACCATTCATGAGGATTTCATTGGAGTTGAATATGCTCAGATCTCTGAAATACTAGGCTCTAGTGACCTGCCCAAGGTCAAATGGAAGTGTATTGCAGAGCTGGGACCTGAACTTAGACCTCCCTAGTCCCAGACCAACACATCAAGCACAAGACCTTTCACCTCTCCCTTCCACTATATCAGACCAAAAACTGAAGTTTTGCTAAGGAGTTCATTCTCATACTGTGAGTGGTATGAGCAATTCTAGTTCCAGGGACTTGGATTCATGCCTCTGGATTTGCTAAACCCCTGGTATTCAAAATATTGTCAAGCATGAGCTATAATAATTAGTCATCCTTCATGAATGAAGAACTGACCAAGAGGAGTCAGATCCCCCATTTGACCACAGCTTTGGTGGAGGGACTGCTTCTCCAAATATATAATGCAAACAAAGTGAAGGAGACTGCAGTCTAGAATATACCTTGTAGGTCATGGAATATTTCAAGCATTTTATTGAAAAAAAAAATCCCTCTGTGAATGGTCTGTTTGTTATGCCCTAAATGTAATCGTTGCTATGAACGGACTTTATAGCACTAGAACAGATTTATGAGACACACAGCAAATTCTTCAAGTTTCTTTGTTTGAATTGCTTTCTCATGTTTCTGCCCACAGCTTCCTCACTGGTGTATAATGCTTGAAGAAGTGTGCTTACCTTCATGAGGGTATTCCTTGAGTTTGCATGTGTGCTAGCTGAAAACTCTGCCATCTTCCCATGTGGGAAGCCTGATCACACATGGCAAGAGACTAGAAGTGACTGAAGAGGAGAAAAGTGGGATTTAAAGAGGAAATACTTTTCTTTAAAAAAACAAAAAAACCCCCAAACCTTATCCCACTATTCTTTTTTTTTTTTCAAATCTGCAGCTGAGAGAATCTGATCCCAGTCTCAGCAGAAGAGCTCCCAATTGTACTTCTTTATCCTTTCCTTCAAGATAGTTGGAGGATTTATATGACCTCTCAGTAATAGATAGTAGTTTAGTACCTCTAAGTCCAGAAGAGAAGGAGATTTGGTATAAGAGTGGCAAGGTCAGAAACTGATTTCTGCAATGGGAAAATGTCATGTTTTGTAGGCATATCTATTTTAAAGGCATTTAATCCCCCTATTGCAGGATTTGAACCTTTCCCTAGCTATATTTAAGCCTGTCTGCTTCACCATTTATCTTCCCAGTTTCTTGGTCTGTGCCCCCTGTGTGTCAGTGCAGCATATAGAGAGTTCAGGCCTAGTTTTCAAAACTGCCAACTTGTCAGAAATCCCTTCTGTCTCCTCCTTAGACTTACTACCCAGTGGAGATGAACAGCTTCAGTGGGTCTGTCACTGATTTCTGTTATTACCAAGTAGATTAAAGGTACAAAGAAGAGGGCAAATACTTTCAGGTGATGAAAACATTTGAAAGAAAATCCTGCTGCTGACTATCCATAGACATACTCTCTCTTGAGTTTTTGGAGTTGTAATCTTTGGTCTTGTGGTAAATGGTTTTGATTTTAGCCCGGGGTAGGAGTCCCATAAGGTAAACTACCTCCTTTGCCAGCTTCTTGGAGGCATCTTATAGCATAGCGGTTTTGGGGTACATCATGCCAAATGCAGTGTGCCACTGGCCTTGCACTAAGGGTTCATAGAGTCATAGATTGTAGAGTCGGAAGGGACCACAATGGATCATTGTGTCCGAGCCTCTGCCCCTGGTAGGAAAGAGGACCGAGATCAGATGATCCTAGCCAGGTGACTATTTAGCCTCTTTTTGAAGACCTCCAAGCTAGGTGATAGCACCACCTCTCTTGGAAGCCCATTCCAGGTCCTGGCCACCCTTACTGTGAAAAATTTCTTCCTAATAAATAACCTAAATCCACACTCAACTAGTTTACACCCGTTATTTCTAGTCACTCCCTGGGGCGCCTTAGTAAACAGCACATCCCCTATTCCCCGTTGACCTCCCCTAATAAATTTATAGGCGGCCACAAAATCTCCCCTCAGCCATCTCTTGTGAAGGCTGAAGAGATTCAACTCTCTCAACCTCCTCCCGTAGGGTCTATCACGAAGGCCACTAATCATGCGAGTGGCCCTCATCTGGACCCACTCCAGATTCTCCATGTTCCTCTTGAAGTGTGGCGCCCAAAACTGGACACAGTACTCCAACTGTGGCCTGACCAGTACCGCATAGAGGGGGAGATCACCTCCTTTGATCTATTAGTCATGCACCTGCTAATGCACGACAAGGTGCGATTGGCCTTGTTGATTTTGTTGATGGCATCATTACACTGCCAGCTCATGTTCATCTTGAAGTCAATTATGACTCCAAGATCCCCCTCTGCCTCCGAGCTGCTGAGAAGGACACTCCCCAACCTATAGGTGTGCTGGGGATTCCTCCTTTCTAGATGGAGTACCTTACATTTATCTTTATTAAATTGCATCCTATTTCTCTCTGCCCATTGATCCAACCTGTCCAGGTTGGCCTGAATCTGCTCCCTGCCCTCCGGTGTACTAACTTTGCCTCATAACTTGGTATCATCAGTGAACTTGGAGAGGGTGCTCTCCACGCCCTCATCCAAATCGCTGATGAAGATATTAAATAATATTGGTCCGAGGACTGAACCCTGCGGGACCCCACTTCCCACCTCCCTCCAGACAGAGAACCTGGGTCTGCCAGAACATTGGTTTCAGTGACTGGCCAGTTGGGTGGGGAATTTCCCAGGTGGTATTTCTGTTCAAAAGGTGTGAAAATACAGTAATAATGTAGCAGGCCATGTGGCTTTTGGGTTTAAATACTTGCCTACTGTATGTCAATTGGCAGTTAGCTTTTGAGTGCAGAAGAAGCAAAGAGGGAAAAGATGATACGGTCCTGGAGAATTGTGGGAAATCATAGGAAATTAGGGCTGGAAGGGACCTCACAAGGCCATCTAGTCAAGGCAAGATCATCCCTTAGTAAAATGTCCCACTAAATGTCTGTGCAGCCTGCTCTTAAACTCTTGAAGGGATGGATGTTCCATAACTTCTCTAGGTATCCTGTTCCAATGCTCAACCACCCTTATAGGCAGAAAGTTTCTCCTAATCTCCAACCTAAATTTCCTCTGCTGCATCTTGAGGCCATTGCCCCTAGCTCTGTCCCCTATGGCCACAGAGAAAAGCCAATTTCCATCCTCTCTGTAATTGACCTTCAGGTATTTGAAGACTGTTATCAAATTCCCACTCAGCCTTCTCTTCTTCTGACTAAATTCTGGTAAGCCTAGTTCTTTCAGCCTTTCCTCTTAAGTCATGCTTCTCAGGCCTCTAATACTTTTTGTTGCTTTGTGCTATACTCTTTCTAATCTGTCCACATCCCCCAGTGCTTCACAGTACTCCAGGTGAGGTTTCAGCAGTGCTAAATACAGCAGAAGGATCACTTCCCATGATTTGCAAGTCCTGTTAATACAACCTAGTATACCGTTGGCCTTTTTTCAACAAGAGCACACCGTAGGCTCATATTCAGTTTATGGTCTACTGTAATCCCCACCTTCTCTGTAGCACTGCAGCCCAGCCAGACATTCCATAGACTGTAACACTTGTGTTAATTAGCTTGCATTTATGCTGTAAAGTATGTTTTACCAATCTAGGTGAAAGTGGTACCAAGTTTTAGCCCACATCCTTATTGTTTAAAGCACCATTGTACTTGGGGCAGAGGTTTGTGTGTGTGGATGGTAGCCTGATTAGGGAAAGCACCTGAGGAAGAGCCTGGGCTATTTCTTGCAATTAGGATGTGCCCAGAGAAGAACACATGAACATGATATCCATCATTCAGGGCTAGATTCTACCATGTTCAAACAATTACTGGATTTGGAATATTTTTGGCTCTTTTCCTCTATAATGCCATAGGAAACAAAAATTTTCAGAGAAATTAAATCAGAAGTGCTCTTATGTATAAGTTGTTCAGGTAGACTTGCTCAGTCTGGTGGCCCTAAATACTGAAGTTCTCAGAGACGGGCACTGTTTAGATAGTTGCTAAGTAACTTTCCCTGTAATGACCAACATGCTTCAATCCAGATATGAAGGAAGAGTAACTCCTTAGCTCAGTCCCCATGCCCATTTAAGTTTTCCCCCTCCTATTGGGATAACCGGCAATAAGGGCTAATTATGAATATATATCCCCGCCCCCTGCAATGTAGATTCCTGTCTGTAACAGGATTGAGACTGCATAGGTGCTTGGGGCAGTGTGAGGAACTGGGTCTTTGTACAACTTGTGAAGTCCAGCTGAGGTTATTAAATATGACTGTGTTATGTCACTGACAGCTTTGGTGTATGTGGAGTCAGCCATAAGTTGTCAGGGCTGGGCTTGTTCTCACAACATTGTTGTTGTCCCCCCCCCACTATTTTATGAAAATAAGACAAAATATATCCAACTTGTGAATTCCCACCCTTTTCAAGGAAGTACTCCACCCAAAACACAACCTGGTCAGCTATGCCCCTGTTCTCAGAGGACTTTCCCTTTTTCTTGGAGGGAGGGTGGAAAGGATGAAGAGTTCTGGCTACTAGAAGAGACTGTCTTCACACAGGCCTGAAGCATCCTCTGACTTGGCAGTGTAGGAGGACAGGGAGGCTAAGGTCACTGCACTTTGGAACAGAGTGAAACCTAGGCCACTGGAAAACTGTGACACTCGCTGTACCATCCAAAACAGGCTTGGCTAGGATTTTGTTTCAGTAGCAAAAAAGAGTCCTTTAAAATGTTTTTCTAGAGCCCATGAAGACATGAATCGTACACCCAAAAAGCCCATCCAGTTGGGGTTCTGGAATGGGTATGTGGGGAGCCTTGAGGTCAGTAGTAGCTCTGTGGATGGCTACACCAGGTGGGCCTATTTCTGTGAATGGCAGCAAATGGCAAGTCTGTGCCCTGGAAGTGTTCCAGGGCAGCTGTGGAAACAGCTAGGGCTGCTTGTTAGGACTAGGGAGATTCACGGGTATACCAGTTTAGTGAAGTGGTATCCAACAGTTTGGTGAGCGTCTAGCTTGGAGAGCTCTGCCAGGGCTGTGAGATGTCACTCATTTACTGAAAGATCTTAATGTTGTAGATCATTACTGGCTCTGTTTGACCTGGAGGGGAAAGTCTGTATATTTCATCATTAATTTCCTAAACCAGCCAGCCAGGCCCCCTGTGTTGCAATTTAAAGATCCAAAGTCTAACAAGGCAAGTAGCTGATCTGAATGAAAAATCAGCAGTTTTAGAAGAGTCTAACTAGGGCTATACAAGTTACTTGTTATGTAATCTTGGTTCCTGTCAGGACACACTCTAGCTGGAGGTTAAGTTCATTGTTTGCCAGTTTATTTTTTTCTTAATAAAGGTGGAGTGGCTCAAGCATACAAGGACAAGCTCAACATATCCACAAGGTACTGCTACTTTAACAAGAAGCTGGTCTCTAAGAAACTTAAAAACAAATAGCAGGAAACGCCTGCTTTATATTTTCCCAATGTACCTAAAATTACAGAACGGACTCTTCTGGTAAAGTTAGAAAGCTGGCATTTGATAAGAGCATATTTACCTTTATTTTGGGTTGTTGTCATTGGTTTTCTTCAGTGGGAAATGAAACCACGTCACATATAGGGTGACCACCAGTCCCTAACTAGGCAGGACAGTCCTGAAATTGAAAGATGAAGTCCTTGTCCTGGGCTGAATGACTCTGGGACAGCATTTGCCCCAGATTCACACTATCATGCAGGGATTTGGGTTTTCCATTTGCCACAGAAACAGCAGGCTTCCCCTTGAAGGCTGGCAGAGTTCTAGTCTGCAAGGGGCTGCTTAGGGCTTGGGAGAGTGGGAGGTAGTGGGGGCCACATATGTGCATGAATGGCCAACAACACAGCCCCAGGCAGTGGTGGAGAGCTGGGGAGAGGCAGAGGGGGAGGCAGATTCAGGCCCCTGTGGTGAGGGAGGGAGTGGGGCAGTGTTGGTGGCTGAGACTAGGGCTGCTACCCAGCTGGGGTAGTGTATGGGGCCTGGGGCAGGAATGTGTGGCTGCAGGGCCTGGCCAGGGAACAGGATGGAGCCACAGGTGGCTTGTTTGGGGGAGGGGAGGGACAGCTCCACACTGCTGTGTACACTCCTGGGGAGGAGGGCATGGGGGGGACATGCATCCCCCAGATTTGTGTGCAGAGTGGGAGGCCGTATGTGGGATCAGGGCTCCTTGCCCTGCTGCCCTCCCCCCTGGGAGCCCTGTGCTGGCTGTGCCACCATGGCAAGGCACATCCTGCCTGCCTTGCGGCAGTGGCGGTAGTGGCAGTGATACAGAGTTGTGTTCCCCACTGCTGCCAAGTGGGTAGGGGGCACCTCTCTATGGTGATGCAGTTGACATGGAGTCCTGGGGAACAGCAGGGTGGGGAGCCCTGACCCTGCAGTGGACAGCCCACATCTGCCTCTGCTCCACTCCACAGGCTCCACTTGGGTCTGTCCCCCTGATGGGCTCCACTGTGGCTGTGCCACAGGCAAGGGGCATGTGTCCCACCTTCCAATCTGGAAAAGGTGGTCAACCTAGTCGCATAGGATACTGAATTAGCAGGAAGATTAACTAGAAAGCCTTTTCCGTCTGCCAT
Source organism: Alligator sinensis (assembly GCF_000455745.1). Taxonomy (NCBI): domain Eukaryota; kingdom Metazoa; phylum Chordata; order Crocodylia; family Alligatoridae; genus Alligator; species Alligator sinensis. The sequence continues at coordinate 213,485 of NW_005843251.1, read as the reverse complement.
TTGAAAGAAGTCATCCCTCCCTTGCTTTGTGAAGGGGATGAAAGCCAAACAGATTTCCATGAGAGGTGGCAGAGAAAGAGGTCAGTTGCTGCTTTATCAATCATAGTCTCCTATCCCTGACCAAGGCAGTGAGACCATTGCTGGGTAGGTGACTTGTATAGGATGAGGAAGCATGCCATTCACAGTTTCCTTTGGCTATGTCAGCAGGGATCAACTGAAAAGTGAATATAGCCTGAGGCTATATTAAAGG
>NW_005843251.1:206012-213059 GCF_000455745.1 Alligator sinensis | reverse complement strand
ATAGTAACAAGTAACACCCAAGGTTACTACAGCTGAAGGAGATGAGAGAGAAACACAGCCTTTTCTGTTTCCTCCCCCTTGTTTGCTGTGTTGCCCAGCAATGCTCAGGTAGGTGTGTAGTAGGATCATCTGCACTTCCCTGGCATGACTGCTCTCACCTAGTAACTTGAATGCCTCACTGCTGAAATCAATGGAGCTCTCCTCATACAGTCATTAAGGAGCTCAGATTCAGGTCTGCTCGCTTATTGTATTAGCTGATGGCATTGATACGCTGGCCCCAGGGGAACACACATGCATGCTCTTGCCTAGTTAAGGCAGCAGTGACTTAATAGGAAGCAGATGGACATGCCTGGAGTGAGGAAGGTAGAGGTAGAATGCCCTCACCCATGGTTACTCTCATACTGAAGGACTTTTTATAAATCAAGGCTCTGATTTCCAGTACTTTACAGCAAAATGGATCCAAATTCTGCATCAACTTCATCTGCATTTAAAAAAAAAAAGAGTCTTTAAATAAATTGAATATGAAGACGATGATTCTGGTAGCAATCTCAGTGCCTGTGTTGTCAGCAGTTTGGTTAGTTAGTCTGTCTCTACAGTTTAGTTTCATGTTCTGCAGATATTTTTTCTTGCAAAGGAACCTTACTCTGTTCTTGGTTCCCTAGGGCTTTCCTTGTGCTGGGGTGATTTACTAATTGACAGTCTCTTTGCACTTGCTGTGGATTCTTTGCAGACTGGAGAGTCAGGCCCACTAACCGGCTATTACTTCTAAAATGATGATCAGTAGTGAAAGAGCTAACAATGGTTTCTAAAGACTATTCACTTGAAATGAATGGGACAGCCCACCCCCATAGAAGGCTTGTTTCAGGTGCTCAGAAGATGAAGGAAGGATGCAATACTGCATAGGTCCATATTTTCAATGGTATCTTCACAATCATGATAGATGAAATCAGTTGATTTTGTTTCCTAAACCTTATAGAGTCTCAAATGCAGTTTTGCAGCAGTGGGTAAATGCCATAATAAATTCCACCATTATGGGACTTTATGAAGTCCTGCCTATTGTCCCTAGGAACCATTACAAAGGACTCTTGTACTGTTTCTCTTACAAAGAGATTTTTAATATCATATTTATGTCCATGTTATTTAAGGCATTTGAAACCTGTGAAAACTTGAGTTACAGTGTTCCTTTTCTCAAGTTTTAGAATCCCTTTCCCCATACTAATCTAAAGGAATAGGACAGCTGCTGGTAGGGAGGCCCTTGTTAGCTTAACAGGGAGGTTAGGAGATAGCAGGCCTTCAGGCACATGGCTGTGGGGTTTGCTTACCCCCTGGAATCAACACAGATTTCTGGAGATCTGCTGAAACACCTGCTCACTAGCAAAAGTCTCTCCCTGTTTATGTGCCGTCTGATGGGAACAGCATGAGCTCCCCTGTTCCTGAGGTGGCTTTTTTTTGCATAGAAGAGCTATCTAGGTCTGTATGATTCATTTCTTCTAGAAAGCCAGATCTTTGAAGTGGAACGCGTCTTCTGCCTCCACCCACGCAGCCCTGCCAAATGAGAAAAAAATCAGACTTCTGTGGGAGCTGTCTATTAGAAATGTTCACAAGTGTTAACTTACAGTTCTGAAATCTGTGTAACTTCTCCCAGGCTGTAAAACTTCAATTGTAGTGAGAATTCTAAATTTCAGTAATCAAACACTGTATAAAAATACAGTGCAACCTAACTGTTGAGCAGTTAAGCCCACAATCCTCCAATTTTCCCATGAGAACATCATGGAATAGCAGATAAAATGCCTTTTGGAAATCTAGGTATACAATGTCGACCTCCTCTCTCTTATCCAGGTGGCGAATTACCTGGTCATAGAAGAAGAGATTGATAAAACAAGACCTGCCTGTGATGAAGCCATGGTGGCTGTCATTCAGAATCCTACCTCCTGCAAGCGTATCGCACATAGACACCTTGATTAATTTTTCCAGGATTTTCCCTGGGATAGAAGTTAGGCTAATTGGCCTATAGTTGCCCAGTTCCTCTCTCCTCCCTTTCTTGAAGATTGGTACAACATTGGCCCTCTTCCAGTCTTCAGGGACCTCTTCTGAGCGCCACGAGTTTTGGAAGAGTTTTGCCAGAGGTCCCATGATGACTTCACCCAGCTTCTTCAGCACTCTTGGATGAAGTTCATCTGGTCCTGCCGACTTATAAATGTATAACTTTCCTAACTGATCACACACCAGCTCAATGTCAACAGTAGGAAGGCAGTCATTCCCACCATGCCCATTCTGAACCTTAACTGGTATGATTTTCCCCTTAGTCTGGTGAAATACTAAAGCCGAAAGTAGTCATTCAGGAGTTCAGTTTTCTCCTGTGTATCAGTAACCAGCTGTCCTGAGTTGTTAAGCAATGGCCCAATGCTTCCATCTGTTTTCCTCCTGTTCCCTCCTTAGGTATTTAGGAAGTCCTTCATACCTAAAGAAGGACTTCTTATTGTCCTTGATTTCTGTTGCTAGTTTAAATTCAGTTGCCACTTTAGCCTTTCTAATCTGCTTCCTACAAGGGTGGGCCATTGCTGTATAGTCCTCCTTGGGGATTGTCCCAAGCTTTCATTGTTTGTATGCCTCTTTCTTCTTTTTCAAGAGGACCATGATATCCCTTTTAAGCAAAGAAGGCTTACCAGACCTTTTGCTACCTTTTCTCTGCATGGGAATGGACTTCCTTTGTACTTCGAGGATTGTGTCCTTGAGGAACAACTACTTTTCATGCACTCCTTTCACCTTCAGTCCCTGGTCCTGCAGCACTTCCCCTACTATTGCCCTGAGCCTGTTGAAATTCACTTTTTTGAAGTCCAAAACTTCAACTCTGCTAGCTGATTTGCCTGCCTTGTGACAGACAATGAACGTGATAGTTTTGTGGTCACTGCTTAGGCTACTGTCAATATTCAAGTCACTCACCAAATCATCTCCTTTGGGCAAGACCAAGTCTAGGAGAGCATCACCTCTGGTTGGCCCATGCACTTCCTAAGTCAGGTAGAGCTCTTCGATACAGGTCAGGAAGCAACGCACCTGATCTGACTTAGCTCAGTGTTCCTCCCAAGAGATGCCTGGGTAATTGAAGTCACCCATGGCGACCATGTCCTGTGCACACGTGGCCAATGACAGTTCTTGAGAGATCTCTAGATCGAGCTCCTCCCCCTGGTTTGGTGGTCTGTAGTATACACCTATAGTTAGGTCCCTCTCACTGTGCCCCGCTGTAGTTTGACCCAGAGGGTTTCAAACCGCTCTGCTTTGGAGCTGATATCAGCCTCAGAGGAGGTGTACTCTTGCCCTGCACACAGTATATACCTGCACACAGTACTCGCATAGAGAGCTACACCTCCACCTTTCTGCCCTTTCTTGATCCCTTCTGTGCAGGGTGTAGTGCTCTATGGCTACATTCCAATCACGTGAGGAGTCCCACTAGGTCTCCATAATCCCTACTAGATTGGAATGCCCACTGGAGAGTTGGAGGACTAGGTCCTCCTGCTCATTCCCCATGTTCCTGGCATTAGTGTACAGGCACCTAAGTCCTCTGAGACCCTCAATTTCCTGTCACACTGAGGGAGGATCTTTCCTTCAGCTCTTGCAAGAGTGGCTCTCCTAGTGTCTCCAATTTTGGAGCTTTCTTGAGTGCCGGTCCCCAGGCATGCTCCAGTCAATGTTTCCCCATACCCCAGCGATCTGAGTTTTAAAGCCCTATCTAGAAGATCAGCCATCCTGGCTGAGAACAGGGACTTACCCCTCTGCGTGAGGTGGATACTATCCCTTCCCAGGAGTCCTCTCTTCCTGAAGTGTGCATTGGAGAGAGGACGCCTGGGACGTATGTGTGCGCATGCGCATGCACACCTACCTGCTGTTAATCCGTGGTAGAAGTCCCACTGAGATAGATTAACAGATTCCACAAAGATCAGGAGTAGATTATAGCCTTAATGTTGTAACTAAACTTTCTTTTTATTATCATTATTATTTCTTCAGCGCCTTATTCTCTCTTTCTGTGACATCCACCGAGCAAATATGTTGCTGTCAGCATCTATCCTTTGTTTCTCTGTTATTCCCATTCTCTTTTCTTTTTCTCTTCTTTTACCCCTGTCTTTGTCTCTCTCCTGTTCTTCCTTCTGTTTTTTCTTCTCTGCAGCAGCCACAAGTTCCTGGTCCCTTTCCTCATGGCCAGCACAACTCCTCCTCTTTCAAAGTGATAAGCAATTAAACAGTAGAAGAAGGCCAGCTGGCTGCACCACTAACAATACCTCCTTGTGCAGCTAACAAACTTGCAGCAGGACGTGCCAACTTATTCTCTGGAATTAATCAATTTACCCTTTCTCTGAAGTTAACCAGGGGCTACAGCTGCAGTGTCAACAACATGAATTCTGCATCTATATTTGGAGAATACAACCTTGTTCTGTGGTGGCATTGCGATTGAGAAATGGGCTGGCCAGTCCAGGGGTGTCAGACTCATCTGGCTTTGTGGGCTAAATGAAGGGCGCAGGGCTTGTCTGCGGGCTGGAGCAGCCCTGTGTATTACATACCACATGCAACGTATGCCGGCCCCATCCATGCCATACAGTGCATGGGGTGGGTCTAGGGTGCACATTGCAGGTGGCACCTACACCAGCCCAGCCCTGCCCTTTTGGATTCAGCACCTGGTCTGTGGGCCCCGATCTAGACTTACCCTGGATCCACTGTGAAGGGCCTGTTTGGTGCAGGTGCCACTTACTATGTGCAGCTTGGACCAGCCCCACATGCCCAGATTGGCCCCATGTGCTGTGTGCAGCATGCATGCTGGCCCCAACCCCTGCACTGTGTGCAGACCATATCAGATGGGCACTATATATTGTGTGCAGGGCAAGCGATCTAGGACCAGCATGTGCTGTGTATGGTTTGTGGGGCCAGTTTGAGACCCATATGCAGTGCTGTGAGCTAGATGATAGGGCTACTCAGCCCACATCTTTTATACCCCTGCTCTAGGCCTTATAAGGCAGAAAGATTGAGTAGGTTGCTGTGTCTGACCTTTGTCTTTGAGAAGCATGTTGTTTTGAAACTTGGTAAAGCGTGTGCTGCTTGTTAAGGACTGTTTACATGTGTGGGTCAAAGCAGTCTTATGGTACTAGACAGTGGAAAAGGAAGTCGATATTTTTATAAGAGCAATGATAAATGGTTATCTTCTTGTGAAGCTAGAGTAGCAGCAGATCTGATTTTGGCTCAACTTGATGGGTGGGGGAGGGAATCTTTCAGCAAAAAGCAACCATAGGTCATTTCAGCAGCAAAGGAAAATGTTTTGGGAAGTAATGAGCATATGAAACGGAGGTTAATATTAAAACTGGTTCGCAACTTTAGCTCTAGTAGCTGACTATATGGCTTCCACAGTAGTCAAAATAAGGTCCCAACCCCGCAGTGAGATCTCTGCAGGCTGTCCTCCATTGACTTCTATGAGGTACCCTGGGGAGTTGGAGTATAAGGAACAAGCATGTGTTGCATATATGTCCTTATTTGTCAGTTATTTAGAAACACTATTAGTAACACTCAGTAACATGCAGATGATTACCTTGTCCTTCAGAGGAATCAGTGAAGTTCTGCTAGATTGTCACATGCCATTGTTTTGCTAGCATTATTGTTAATGGACACTAAAATATACATTTTACTCCATCCATACTTCCATCTCCTTCCTTTGCACAGGCAATTCATTTTATTTCCCTAAAAAAAAATTCAGTTTTCATTCACTAGATGTCACTCTTTATACAAGGAATTTCAGAAGCCAGTGGATAGTGCAATTTAATTAGAAAAGAAAGCTATCTGAACAGGATGTGTAAGTGGCTGCAAAAACATATTTTCAATTACTTCCAAATAAGACCATTTTCCCCTGCAGTTTGCAAGAGACATTCATTACTGCTTTGGTAAAATGAAACCCTTCAAAGCTCATTAAAGGAAAGAAAAGTAAAGACTGTGGCAATCTTTCCTTTGTCCATCCCCTTTGGCAGAGGGGTTTTAGACAGGTGTGCAGCTGGATTGCAAAACATCTTTCCTCGGTTATCTGCTTTTCTTTCTGCAGCATGCAGGTGGTAGGATTGATTATATTTTAATCTTATTTCTCTAGGGGCATAGACCAAAAATAATAATAAATCATAAAAGCCCTTTGCCTGCATGAAGGAATATTGACCTAATTTCCATTTATTTTCTTGATTTTAATCTCTTTTCCTCTCCTCCCATCATGAGGCATTTTAATTAACCATTTAATTAAGATTCAGATGTGAGAAAAATACAAAGTATGAACACAGAGGATGGGCAGTTCTTAAAGGCTTGTGTTGTTTTTTTTTATGTCATCTAAAATGAAAGAATAAACAATGCTAGAAATGGTGAGAAGCCATGAATATCCTTTCTTTTAATAATCACCCTTAAATATGCTCCAAGCAGTTAGCTCTGGCACAGATAAATAGCACTGTATTCAGAATAGATAAGAAGGCATGTCTGTCTTTTATTACTTTTATTTGCTTTCTGGTATGGGTTTTAGCATCACAGATGTCCCCCAAATTAGAGATTAACTTGGAAGGAAGTAAATTCTATAAGAGGGAGCACAGAGATGTGCTACAACCCACTGGGACTATTGCCTCTTTTCACTTTGGCCAGCAATGGAGCACATAAACAGAGTCTCAATGCCAGACCTGCCTTAGTTTAACTTGTGAAAAAAGGACAAAATGAAAACATGGCTACCTATATGCATTATGCAGATGTCTCATCTAAGAGGGTGGGGAAAAGCACTGCATCTTAGGACTCCATTGGGGTGACAAAACTTGCCCAAACCAGTGGTGACACATTGGAAACTTGTCGGGAAACGGAAGGCTGCATTTAATTTGTGCGCTATGGCACAGAGTGGGGCTGCAGGAATCTTCATGAGGGCTACTCAGGTCATGATGGAGCACTTGTATGAAGAAGCACTGTCCATGCTCTCTTTGGGCATCTCTTCCCTATAGAAGAGGAGGGCACGTTGCCCTCGAGAACTCTTATCTATCTGGCCCACTGACTGTG
>NW_005843251.1:200679-205981 GCF_000455745.1 Alligator sinensis | reverse complement strand
CCTGGACTGTGTTCTCAAGGTCAGATCATAAAACAGCTCTTCTGTTTACCCATGATATTCTACTGGCTTTACAAGTTACTAATAGGTACAGATGAGACTAATTCAAATAACCCTGACATTTGGAGGTGTTCAAAATCATAACCGGAATCTCAATGGCCCTGTTTTTCAAAACATACTGGAAAGGGACTCAAGAGACTAGGTGTCTATTCTCAACTCTGTCAGGTGACCTTGGATGAGTTATTTCTTCTCCTGATGCCTCCCTCTGTAAAATAGGTGTAGTGATACTGACTTTCTTTGTAAAGTGCTTGGAAACCTATTGATGGAAAATTCTGTAATTACTAGCCAATTGCCTGTCAAGAATGACGGGTGGGGGGGTGGGGGAGGGAGCAGGCTGTGCTGGTCTCACACCCTCGCTCCGTCTCCTGTGTCCCCACCATCATAGCAGCAGACTGCCTTCTGTCAGAACGCTTCTTTGTGCTCTGATTGGCTGTTTGTCAGCCAGAGTATGAATGAAGCATTACAGACAGACAGACTTAGGCTTTTATAATATTAAAATGATATCATAAGTGTTTCATTTATAATATACTAGCAAAGTGCCCATCAAGAATGACAGGTGGATGGTGGGGACAGAGCGGCACCACCCACCGCCCCGCACTGCTGCTCCATATCCAGCATGCAGGGTGGGGGCAGGTGCGCCGCCACAGGGTGCTGCAAGGGAAGAAGGCATGGGGGGGCATGCCCAGCCCTGTGGCCGCATGCTGCATTTGGTGGGCACTGCCTGTGCCCCCCTGCCTGCTCCCCTCACAGCACCCTGCGGTGGCGTGCCCTGCCCCCCGTGCGCCCTGCCCCCCAGCACGGCTGCATGCTATGCCCCCCACCATGGTCGCAAGCCATGCCCCCACCCGCCTTGGTCCCCACCTCTGCCTCTGCCCATCTGTCTGTCTGTCCTAAGGCTCTGGGCATAACATGTGCAGTTGGTCCAAAGCATTACAGACAGACAGATGGAAGTGGTAGGCTTTTATTGTATTAGAATAACAAAACTCTAGACCTAGCCCCCCTCAAACTCCCGATATTTAGGATATCTGAAATCCGGATCTGAATTAGATGACTACAGTTCATTTTTATTCTTATGTTAGCTGCTTAGTAAGAAATGTATTTAATACTAAGATTTAATTTCTCAGAATAAAGCAAAACCAGTGTGCAACCCTGTAAAATGAACATGGAGAGTTAGTTAACATTGGACTACGCATATTACAGCAGCCACTGTTTCCAAAATATTTTACTGTAACTACTGCTACTTCTCAACAGACAGGTTTTTACGAAGTACAAGCCATTCTGGACGTATCTTCTTTCTGAGAGCACATCTATCCCACATGACAATGTCCTGCTTGGGAATGCCCCTGAACATGGCCTGCCTATCTGTTTCTATTCATTTGCAAATTGGCTAGGGGTGTGCCTCTGTGGCCACTTAGCAACCCTGGCTAGGGGCAGACATTACATATAAACTGGCTTTAGAGATCAGAAACTGGTTTTAACCTGTAACAGAACAGAAATTCAGTGCACATAAACCAGTTTCAAAATGACTGAAACTGGTTTAAGATAAACCTGGTTGAATGTAGTATCAGACTTAACTGATTTGGGTCAAACTGGTTTATGCAATATCTGTCCCTGACCCCTTCTTGATTTAACTTAAATCAGAGTCCCCCAGCAACCCAGATGCTTTGCAGCTGGGCTGGGCTGTGCTCTCTGCTCCAAAGAACAGGCTGGCCCTGCCCCTCTTCTCCCTAGCTAGAACTCCACGGGAGACTGAAGGCATGGCAGGGTCTGCCTTACTTCCCCCACACATAGCCTTGCTGCTCAAGCAGGGATTCCCCCCTCCCTCCCATCTCCCACAGCATGGACCCCAGCCCCATGAACCCAAGGCATGTGGTACGCTAGATAATGCTGAGAGGTGTGTGTCTCTCCAGTTTCACCTGGACAGCAGACAGAACAGTGCCTGCTTAGGGCTTTTTGGAGCTAATCAACATGGCAGCTGGTAATGTCCCTCCATTCTTTCCTTGGAAAAAAGCTGTTTAAAAAGAGCTTGAACTAATGAGAGGCTTTGTTTTGCTGATGGGCTGATGCACTGTGGTTTTATCAGCCCTCCTGCTGGTCTGCAGCCCTGTCAAGTTTGCAGATGGGGACAGGGAGAGGGAGATTGAAAATCTCAGTATCATCAACAGAAGTATGCACTGCACCTCCCCCGCCCCTGCTCAGAGTTCCGTCCACCAAGGCCCACACCACTTCGAGGTCCAATGACTTGAAGGTGGAATGGCAGCATACTGAGGCGGAGAATGTGTGTATCCAGCATCAGGCTCCTCAGTCACCTGAGGACCCATCAAGCCTGATGGACATCATCCCCAGCTCCAAGGGACTGCCGATGATGCATGCACTGCAGCGCCCGCTGCCTCAGAGTGCTAACTGGGGGCTGGGATCTGGCAACACTCCCACCCCTTGAGCAGCTAGAAGGGAAAAGCCTGGGAATTTAAACCCCTCCCTAATCCTTGCCAGGGCCTAGCCACACCTCCCCATCAGCTCAGCACTGTAGAAAGGAAGGGAGTACTGCTCTAGTGCCCCCTGGCTTCTAGCCTGAGCCACTGCAGGCTTGTGCCTGCATTTTTTTGGAATGAAAAGGGAATATCTATCCACCTCCAAATCAGTTCAAGCTTTGCAGGTTAGTCTAACCTGCAAAGATTGAATCAATACAAACTCAGGCTTTTTGAATGTCTGTCCCTAGCCCGAGAGACCAAGGTCTGGAGAGCACCACATACGGATTATCTGGAGGGGCCTCAGGGGCATATTTCCAGGTTTGGAGTTGTGGGCCATAATTCAAGGATGATGTTTGGAAAATGGCCTCAGTTGCGTGTCGAGTGGGGCACTGAGTAGTGACACCAACCCAGACACACTCGGGGATGCCAAGTGTGAGAGAGGAAAAAAGCGCGACAAGTATGAGGTGAAGAAAATTCATAAATTTACTTACAAACCAACAAGATGATTAACGAGTTGAATACTATTTACAGTGGCAGGGGGGCACAGACGACGTGTGGACACAGACGACGTGGTGCGGTGAACGAACAACTGATGGGTAGTGGCGAGTAACAAGCAAGGTGTAATCGTGAAGGTCGACTGCAGCCGAAAATACTATCAGGACAAGTATGATGCCTAGTTGGGCAACACACAGGGCGTTCCGGATAGCGCGTGGTCTAGCTATAAGCTGTGGTAGCCTATGCTAGGAATCTAGCTAGAGGCCTAGGGGTCTGTCCAGACAAGACAGGTGATCAGGCTGTCTTCCTGAGTTCGGGAGCGTCTGGGGACCCTACGCTGAGGCGCGCAGTCCCCTTTATAGACTCCCTAGCCAATCAGGGTCCCCCCTTGATGGAACATTCTGGAGGCCTCAGCATGCTGGTCCGGCCAGTCATGCTCTAGGGGCAATTTCTGATTGGTTAGGCTACTAGCAATCGCGCACTGTCCGCATGATAGTGCAGGTTAAGGTCTCATTCCTCCGCCACTGCATCACCGAATACCAGTCACGGGTAGCCATGTCACTTAATGTCTTAACCAACAATCTGGTGGAGTCACATCACCTCCTGACAGGAGTATGTGAACACATGATAGTAGGTGATGTGTTCTCAAGCTACTGCTGTGGTAGAGACACACCCTAAAGTCTACTGGTATAGATAAGTATGGTGGTACAGATAAGGCCTCAGTCTTTAGTCCAAACAGTGTAAGATTAAGGAAGTCAGGGAGATGGCAGGAGTAGGATGGGTATGGTGAGTAAATTGATACTTGAATTGGGTCTTTTCTGTCAATTGTTTTCTACAGTTATGTTAACAGTCACAATAAAGAGAAGCCTAAAACTGTTGGTAGACATCAAGCAGGAAGAACAGTAAAGTGGATTACTTTAGCAATTAAGGCTCAGTTTATGAGTTTAAAGCATGGGCCCATTTCCACTTGGATATAACTTTACTGGTTTCCACTTGATGAAGTATTAATTTTGGAAAATAATAGCTACTGAAAGCCAACACTGCAATATTGTCACTCTCCAAAAGCCACATGCTCCAAATTGTGAGATTGGCTTGCAGCTTTTAAAATTAAAAAGTTGAGATTTGCTTTTGCTTACTTTCTGGTTTGAGTTTCTAAAATGTATGGCAGGCATATTTTCAAGCTTTTCCTCACAACCGGAAAGAGTTTGTTTTATTTGACATGAAAGCTGTAGCCAGTGGAAATAGCTGAACTCCACCTACCCCAAGTCAAATACATGGTCAAGTGTCTCCAGTAGAGATACTAAGGCCTGGTCTATGCTAGAAGGACTATACCGGTACAACTGTGTCCCTCCCTCCCCCCAACTTTGATAGCAACACCAGGATTAGGCTATGATTGGACCTATGCTTTATACCTGCAGAGCTAATTTACCTCTACACTTAAGAGTAGTGCTTAGTCTCATATGTTGATTCAAGGTGTAAACCCATCTCTAACTGACATTGCTATCTTGGAGAAAGTCCCAGTGTAGATAGAGATTTATCAACACAAAGTCCTTTTGCTACCAGTAGCAATTTTATTCAGGGAACTCTACTGTTGGTGGAGGGTAGTTAGTATAGTTCTATTGGGGTAGTTATGTTGGGAAATACATTTAATATAGAGCAATCTTTCTTGAACTGGAACAAGCTATTCCAGCATACACACTGAGGATTGGATGGGTACCTACTAGGGGTGTGCAAAATGGGCCGTATTCAATTTGGATTTGGCCTGAATAGGGGACAGTGATTCAATTTGTTGATTTGGATCACTGTCCCTGATTTGATTCAGCTGAATACAAATCTGAAGATTTGACGCTGATACGGAGACACAGCTTTAAATGTTTATTCTACATACCTCGAGGTACCAGGCACAGCTCATGAATGCTGCGATGGTGGGGTGGATGGAGCATCCTACAGGAGTGCCGGGGGGGGGCACATACTTGGCGGTGAACCTGCAAGTGGACTGGCTCAGCATTCAGTCACGGGGGTACCCCTGGTGTCCCCCCAGACCCAGGAGGCACCAGTCACTCAGCTGGTGGGGCACGGGTGGGGCCCTCCCAGCACGCTCCCCAGTGGACCCGGAGGTGGACTGGAAGTGCTTCTGGTCCATGTCCAGGTCTGCTGCCGAGTGCACTGGGGACCGCCTCGTGCTCCTGTGGGACACTCATAGATTCATAGATGTTAGGGTCGGAAGGGACCTCAATAGATCATCGAGTCCGCCCCCCTGCATAGGCAGGAAAGAACGC
>NW_005843251.1:162496-200550 GCF_000455745.1 Alligator sinensis | reverse complement strand
TCTAAATCTGCTCTCTGCTAGCTTGTGGCCATTATTTCTTGTAACCCCCGGGGGCGCCTTGGTGAATAAAACCTCACCAATTCCCTTCTGTGCCCCCATGATGAACTTATAGGCAGCCACAAGGTCGCCTCTCAACCTTCTCTTGTGGAGGCTAAAAAGGTCCAGGTTCTCTAGTCTCTCCTCATAGGGCTTGGCCTGCAAGCCCTTAACCATACGAGTAGCCCTTCTCTGGACTCTCTCCAGGTTATCCACATCCCTCTTGAAGTGCGGCGCCCAGAATTGCATGCAGTACTCCAACTGCGGTCTGACCAGCGCCCGATAGAGGGGAAGTATCACCTCCTTGGATCTATTCGTCATGCATCTGCTGATGCACGATAAAGTGCCATTAGCTTTTCTGATGCCTTCATCACACTGCCGACTCATGTTCATCTTGGAGTCCACTAGGACTCCAAGATCCCTTTCTGCTTCCGTGCCACCATCCACCCCAGCGTCACAGCATTCACAAGCCATTTGGTACCTTGAGGTATGTAGAAAAAAACATTTAAAGCTGTGTCTATGTCCGAATCATCGAATCTTTCTGAATCTCTCCAAATTGATTCAGAGGGCTCAGATTCAATTCAGAGAGATTAGAGGGTCTCTTGATTCGATTCAGATTCAGGGATTTGGCCACCAAATCTGCCGAATTGAATCAGCAACTGAAGCTTTGCACAGCCCTAGTACCTACCTGCTTTAGCCATGCTGGTATAGGTAAGTGCAGTAGGATGTGCCCCAGGGGTGGCCATGATTCTCCTAGTGGTTGCCTTAAGTCCTGCCCAACTCACTTGCTCCAGCCTCTCAGGGTCTTACCCTGCATCTTTCCCTGCCTTCCCTTGATATTAAAGATAATGAGGAGAGGCTGCCTTCAGAGGCTAGTGAGCTCTGAGTGCTCCCTTGATATTTGGCTCTTCTCTTGGGCTCAACTTGACCCACCTAATTGGGTTCTGATCCCACCATCCACAGTCTTCTGGCCTTGGAGCTTCCAACCCAGCTGACCTTAATCACCTTAAAAGTTAAATGCATTGCCTCAGTCCTTCCCTATGGCTGTGCTGATGCCTCAGAGATATTATTCTGACAGAGTTCTTGATCTTCCTATAGGGGCCTCAGCCTTCTTGGCTTTAGCTTACTGTTATTCTGGCTGTAGGCCTCTAGCTCTGGCCCACTTATTCTGGCCTGGCTTCCTTGGCCTTTGCTATATCTTGGTCTCCAGACCCCATGGTCATGTTTTGGTTTCTAGGCCTTCTGGTTTCCCTGGCCCAGGTGAGCCTCCTGAGTCCCTGACTCTGCAGGGCTGTTATCCCCACTTCCAAATGCTTTGGTTTTAGATCCACACAACTTACTTGATCCCAGATCCAGGAAGGTCTCTAATTGGCCTTCAGCCTCCCCTACTGCAGGGATCTTTCCAGGCACCCCCACCTCTGATCTCCATAACACCCCTATCAGCCACACTCAGTCCTCTGGTACTCTGCCAGCTACTGATAAGTTCCTTCTGGGTCTTTCTAGGTCCCTACCACCTCCTACGCTTTGTAGTTCCTTAGGTTCCTATGTTGACTGCCTTCTCTAGTTGAGGGTCCAGGCTTTTAGTTGACTGAGCCCCTTTTGATCACATGGCTTCCTTCTTGGTCAGGTGTTTCTAATTAGCCCAGTACTCAGCCTGCCCTCAGGTGTTGTAGCTTACCCCTAGCTGCAGCCACTAGGGCTGTACAAAATTTCAATGGTGTTTCAATGCATTTTGAACGTGAAACAGTGAAATTGAAATGAAACGAAAGGCTTTGAAATGAAGCAAGGGCATTCGAAATGTTTAGAAAGTTTTAAACTTTTCAAATTTTGAAGCTGGGCTTGCTTGCAGCTAAACAGAAACTGAGAAGGAGGAGGAAGAGGGGGAAGGACCATTCTGATATTGACATCTAGCTCCTGGTTTGATTCCCCAGCCCTCTAATCATTTCTTCTGCTCTTCCCAGGGGGTGTGGGCCCCCAATCTACGTGGGGGGTTTCAGCAGGCTGACACTTCAGGGTGGGGCAAGCAGCAGCCACTTGGGAGGACCGCAGTGCTGCCGTTGGCCCCAGCCTGCAACGGCAACCTGCTGAAACCCAGCGTGCAGATCTGGGGGCCTGTGTCCCCCTGGGATGAGCTGGGGGAATTGAACCGGAGCCTGGGGGAATCTAACCAGGGGATGGGGGGAATATTCAGGTCCCTGAACATTCCCCCAGTTCCTGGTTGGATTCCCCAGCTCCCTGATCTTTCCCCCAGCTTTCTGATCAGCTCTTCCCAGGTGGCATGGGCTCCCGATGATGCGGGATGACAGCAGGCTATTGCTGCCAGCTGGTGATAGCAGTGGCTCTGGGCTATTTCCCCAGCTGGCAGCAGCAGCAGCAGCAGCTTACTGAAACCCTGCATGCAGATCCGGGGGCCTGCACCCTTTGGGAGGGCTGCAGGGCTGTGTCAGACTCCTCCCGGGGGGTGCGGGCCTCTGGATTTGCGTGCAGGATGACAGAAGGCTGCTGCTGCCGGCTGGGACTGGTGCTTGGTGCAGTCCATGCTGAGTGCCGGGAAGACAGGTGCTGCTGTTGGCCCCAGCCCGTAGCGGCAGCACGCTGTCATCCCACGGTCAGATCTGGGGTCCTGTACCCCCCAAGGAGGGCTGCGGAGCTTTGACAGACTCCTTCCGGGGGGCATGGGCCCTCGTATCTGCACGCAGGATGACAGCAGGCTGCCAGCAAGTGATACAAATTCTGCTTTGAACAGTCTGAGGTGCAGTTTCCCAGAAACTCTTATACCTATCTCCTTGACACTTGGTAGGCTTCATGCACTCAGAAGGGGCTACCATCCCTGCAATTTTCATCTGAATCAGGCAAGAAATGACAAAGTTATAGGCATTTTCATGATTCCCCATTATAGCCTATGGGCAAAACGTAGAATACTTGTTGAAACAGTTTAAATGAAATGAAACAGAACAGTGCTTCTTAACAACAAAACAAAACACTGTCCCTTTGAAATGGCACAATGGAAGTCAAAACAAAATGGTGCTGTTTCGCACAGCCCTAGCAGCCACTGCTCTCTCCCCTGCTGTACTTTAACCCCTTATGGTTCTCCCTGGTTGCATGCTACTCTGCAGCTGGTTTTCCATCTTCCAAGTAGCAGGGGTTAGGGGTCCCTGCTACAGTTCTCATCACAACTTTTTCAGGTAGGTGGCTCCAAATCACACAGACACTCAACAATATAGCATATTATTGGTGACAATTTTGTTGCAGGTCATTTTACCAGTGACATTCTTCTGAGTAGTGGGCATCATTCTGCATTGATCTCTGGATCAGAACAATAGTCATTTTATACAATGAGACCTTAATCAATCCATCAAGTGCCATTCTCATCCAGAGGGTTTGCAACATGATAGATGATAAGAGACCTACTAGTTGGGAAAGACCCCTGATGGTGAACAGCCAACTTGCCTTATGAAGAAACTGTTTCACATGAAAGCCCATTTCCTTTTCTAATTTGGTCAATATTCTTTTTTAATTAAAGCATGGCTAATAGAATAGGGTTTAAAGTGATTTAAAGATTTAAATGCTTCAGTTTCCATTTCTCAGTTTATAACATCTCTGAATTCACTATCTTCTTTCCTGTCTACTTTTGCATGGGCTTATGGAGGTCTTGAATATCAGTTGTGTGTGCTGGAATGATATGCCTTGTGGAAATGGAGATAATGGTGGCTGAGAAGAATCTATACTATATCTTATGCTACACCATCAATATTATGATGTTTCATAGGAATAAACAATACACTCTCTGAAGGAATATTGTAAACTGACAGAGAATTGGAAAGAGCAGCTTGGGATGACTATTGGTTAATATCTTTATGAAACATGTCCTGAGAGGGCCTTACATGGAATGGTGTATAACAGGGGTGGCCAACCTCCGGCATGTCTGCCATGAGTGACGTGGGCAGAGTGTAGGGAGAAGAAAGAAGAGCAGCAGATCAGACAAGGAGCACGGGGCAAGAAGCAGAAAGCACAGAAACAGAGCAGGCAGAGGAAGGGGATTGGAGTGGCATGGAGAGAGAGTGTAGGGCTAATTTGTGGCCCGCCAGCCAAAAAGGTTGGCTCCCCATTGGTGTATGACAAGGAAACTACAAGAGCTTGGCCGAAAAGCAACTTTTCAATACATGATGCAATGTTAATTCCATTTTAAATTTTTTATCAAGAGGAAATTTTTTAAATTTTGATTTGATAGCAAAAATCTTTGGTTTTATTTTTTCTCTTTAATTTTTTTAATGGAGATTTTCTGCAGTGAAGATAAGAAAAGAAAAAAAATGGACAGAATGTGAAAGTGGGGGGAGACCTCCCCCAAACAATTTGAATTTCTTTTTTTTTTCTTTTTTTTTGCGGGGGGGTGGGGATTACAATGGTACAAACACTTAAGAAAATGTTCATATCATTCAATAGGCTGCTGTCCAGCAAAAAATTCTTTACAACAAAAAAAATATTTACCAGTTCTAGTGACCTCCATTAGTAAATGAACCATTTCTTTTCAGTGAAAATGCTTTGAGTAGATGGTGTTGCAGAAGGAAGACCAGAAAAAGGGGAAAATGGTCTTGTAGGTAAGGCTCAGGAGTAGGTATTGGGAAGTTTCTGTGCTAGTCTTTGCTTTGCTGTAGTTGTTCTCTGTGACACTGAAGTTGCCAGGGCTGCATGATCCTGTGCCAAATGACTCCTTCAGTTCAATGAGTGTTTCCCAAACTTTTGATACACGGGGCACATTTTTTAATGGATTAAAAGTGGTGGCACACTTCACTCTTTCACCCAAAAAGGTGTGGGAGTCTGTGTGCATATCAAACATATAACACTTCATTCTTCTGCCAGAGGAAATCATGCCAGTCTCTCTACCAGTGGTTCTCAACCTTTGTAGCTTCAAGGACCCCTCCATAACTTTTCTGAGTTTTGCAACACCACTGCTGAGAATCACTGACACCGAAAAGATATGGAGGGGGCCTTGAGGCTAGAATTGCTGATCTAGTTGGTGCCACTTAAGGGCGGTATGGACCGTACCTCGCTCTGCTGTGCCCTGCTCTTTCCACTGTTTGTCCTCTCCTGACACCTGGTCTGTAACTCAGTGGGCAAGGGCAGTACTGGTTGCTGAAGATGTTCCTGCAGGTTCTCACATGCTGGCAAGCACCCTGCGGCCTCTTCTGCCAGCCCCAGGGCTGCAGAGGAAATGAAGGGGAGAAGACAAGTTGCAAAGTGGGGCTCTGTCTGTGCATCTGCCCATCCACCCATTTGCAGCACAGTGTGCTGGTGAGAACATGGCCGGGGGGAGTTGCAGCAGAGGGGCTGCCTGATGGGGGAAGGCAGCAGCATTGACAATTCACAGACGAACAGCCGCAGGTGCTGCTGAAGTAGCTGGGGCAGGTGCAGGGTGCCAGATGGGGGAGGAGAGCAATTACCTCCTTGTATGGGGGGATCTCCCGGCACACTTCCATCACTTTGGCAGCACAGCACAGCACAGCACAGCACAGCACAGCACAGCACAGCACACTAATGTGCTGCAGTACACCCTTTGAACATCACTGAGTTGAACCAATATCGGGCTTTCACTTTGTGAACCATTTCCCTAATCTGTGAAATGGGGGCAAGGCCTCTTGCCTACTCCATAGGGAATATGGAAGACACAAGGTTTTCCTGAATGTTTTTTGTAAGACAAAAATTGGAATAATGATGAGAACTTTCCCTATTTGTATCTGTTCAGTTTGAAGTATAGAGGAGGGCATCTGATAGATACCAGCAGTGAGGTGTGTGTGAGAGAACTAGCTGGGTTTGATTTAGAAAGGGATTGCATTTCACCTGGGAATGTGGCCTGCTTCTCTATATCTTGCTGCCCTTGGCAATCCAGTCAATGCAAAGAAACTGAGGAAAAACAGGAAAAAATGAGGCTTGACCATTCAGGGAGGTTTTTTTTACTTTTTGCACTGTTCTGGGGGCAGTGCCTTCTATCTTCAAATGCCAACATCAGGGGCTCTTTTGATAGGAAAGAATCCAGCTGAGGTGCCTTTTAAAGACTGAGCCTACTAAATTTCACTTTACTGTCTATGAACAAGAAAAGAGCAGACAGGCACAGCAGGGGCAAACAGGTGTCACTCAGTGCATGTGTATACTCATATCATGTTCACACACTGATGAATGCTGCACTCTGTTTTGTTAGCAGAGGGTCAGAGACCCCGTTGGCATTGTTTTTCTGTCTCCAAACTCATGTTTCAGCCTTTTATCTTTTTTTTTTTTGGCTTTTGTTTTTAAAGCTCATCCACAGAATCAGCTGGACTTCAGCAGCTGATGAAATGAGTGAAATATCGAGGCTCCCGGTCCCTTTAAGTGGGAAGAAATGGCTGTGAAATCAAAAGCTTTTATGTTTCAGGGAAGTCACACACCTACCCAACAAACTTCTTGACATTGCCACGCATGGAAGGTGAAAGGGTGTAATTACCATAATTACATAAAACACTTCTTCTAGTCTTGCTCATTACCTTGTGAATAGTGGAGGTGACATTTTTTCCCCAGCCTATTTCTGTATGTAAGGACAGCCTAGCATGGATGTCATCTGTTTCCTGATGTATGGAATGGAGCCTAATAAAAGCCATTAATTTTTTTTTCTTCTTCACTTGACTTTAAGTGGTTGTCATGAACTGCGCCAGGCTGACAGAACATTACACAAATAACCCACGGTCTGTGCAGACCATTCAAAGCAGATTAAGTAGCAATGCGGGAGCAGAAGGCACTTTTTGTTCAATTAAAACATATCATCAGAGAATTGATAAAGTCATCACATCGTGGCTGTAACTTGACCCCGCCGTGGCTAACAGGAGGGAGGGCAGGGCTGAGAGGGGTTAGAGTGGGGGTTGTAGTTGGGATATATATATTTTTTCTTGCCGTTGCTAAGAGCTGCCAACTCTTTACTTGCTGTTTAGAAACCGAGGAGTAAATAACAGAGAGGTGGTCGATAAACAATTGTGATTCAATAAATTATTCATTTGAACAGTATTTCTTGTTTTTGGCCAGCAGCTGGAAAGCTATTTAACTATATCTGTCTCCATTGTACCATTGGCCAGGCTGTGCCAGCCCAGAGTCCAAAGGCAGTCTGGTATTTGCCCAGCAGAGGGCACTTGTGTTACACCCAGCAGTAAGGGAGGCCTGTCAGCAAGGGGAAGAGGGAATGAGATATAATAAAATCAGTTTTCGCAGGCAGCTCAGCTTTAACCCTACAGTTCTTTAATAGGGCTTTCACTTTCCTTGGTGAGGAAATTATTTACTTATTTATCTTAATGCTGCCAGATGACAGATTTGGAGCAGACCGAGCACGAGACGTTCGATGTTGGAAGTTAAAGGGTCTGTTTCTGGCTTGGAAATGAAACCCTTGCGGTGAGACCCTGAGGATTAAAGCAGTCCACTGAGGCCTATGCTCCCCTTTAGCTAAGAG
This sequence comes from Alligator sinensis, assembly GCF_000455745.1. NCBI lineage: Eukaryota > Metazoa > Chordata > Crocodylia > Alligatoridae > Alligator > Alligator sinensis. The sequence goes on along the minus strand of NW_005843251.1, from coordinate 193,049 downwards.
GCAAAAGTCCTCTCCAGCTACTTCACTCCCTATAATAAAGTCTGACTGAATCTTTAGCATGTCCTTCATGGAAATAGCTCCGTAATATCAATCAGATTTCGCAGTCTCTTGGTGCTTCTCTGTTCTCTTATCTTGTTTATGAAACTATTTTATGTGAGACAAAACTCATTTGTTGCTGGAGAAGGGACTTTGTTCTCAATGGGATGTTTACTGTGTACCTGGGGCTCTGAGGTATAATCTGTCCTCTGCAGTAATACCGGCTCCAAAATGAATGGGTATTTATTTATAATGATATACCAGGTAGCCCATGGGGAGGTGTCATCTTGTTGTAATCAATCCCAGTGTGGTGCGCTTTTTGAAGCACAATAATGCTTTGCATTAAGTGATGAATTGGTTTCGTCGTCTTATTCTAACTGTCATTTTTCTTCATGGAAGATGTATTGCCTTTGTTATGAGACCCTTGTAGATGAGCATCAAATATCCACAGGCAGTTAGAAGGAAAAGGGTGAAATCCTGTGTATTCCCTTGTAAAATGAAACAAAACAACCTCCAAAACAGAGGCGATGTTGACAACGGGAAATAACATGTTCCAAATAGGTGACAAGGTGCAGAGTAAGCTGTGCTTGTGGTGAGGTAAGCATTGATTTATCTGGCTGGAGTGGGTCATTATTGAACTAACATTGTATTTCTGGATTGATTTCAACAAGGAACTTGATGACAGAGTGGATATTTTACTGCCAAAGAAATAGACCGTCAGTGCTATCAAACAAGTTAGATATATTTTGAGAGAGACATTCTTGCTGGGCATGTCGGAAAAAAACCCAACAAAACCTCTACTAAAGGAGTGGGATTTGGGTATGGCACAGATGCTATCAATATCCTCCTGTGTCATAAATATAAGGCTATTACCATCAAGAAGGAAAATTTGCCCATTGCACAGTAGCTCATGAGTGAATTGCCTGGAAAAAAAAAGGCAGCCTTACAAGATACTATGCAAAATGGAACTGTATACTCAATTTAAAGGCTGGGACTTTCTGTCTAGTGACCCAGTAGTGGGCATCAGCAGGATCTGGGAAGATAAGGGGAGGTCTTTAAGCAGCTATTTCAACCCCCAGGATGGGTGGTTTTGGCTAGGATGAGCTGTGATCAAGGGGTGTGTTTGTCCGGTACCACTCTTTGCTGGTGAGGTCCCTTGAGTATCTCCTGCATGTACAGCAAGGCAAATCAGCACAGCTTCATTCTCTTATATCACTGAGAGATGTGTATAAGTCTTGGGGTTGTACTCCTGTTCAGAGGTCCAGGTGGTTGCCACTGAGTGATGCTGATCAGCCTACTACAGCTGGATGGAGGGTGGCTCTTTCTGGGGGGAGTTAGGCTCCTGGAGACTCTTCCATATGGATGCTGTCACCATTTCACCCTTTGGGGTACATGTTGGGGCATGTTGGTTGGACAGATGTGGCTGCAAGTGTGGTACAGGGATTTGCCAGCTGGACCCCTTCATCCATATCATCTGACAGATTGTTTGTGAGCAGTGGCCCTTCTCCCCTGGTGATCCCCGAGGAACTCTCAGATGGTGATGAAACTTCTTTTGTGTCCATGATCCTAGCCCAGGCATAGGGTGATCCCTCCAGGGGAGTGTCTGCTGATACTTATTTATCTTACTGCTGCCAAATGAGAGATTTGGAACAGACCGAGCATGAACCGTTCGATGTTGGAAATTAAAGGGTCTGTTTCTGGCTTGGAAACGAAACCAGGCCTGGAGTGTGGAGCGAATAAAGACAGAGTCCCCTCTCCAGTACTCTGGAAAGCATATGCAGATCTTGCTTGTGGCACCCTTAGTATATGAGCAGCAGAGATGAGGATGTTGCCTATGTGTGAGTGATAGAAAGGCACCCATGCTGGAAAGGAGGCTGTGAACAGTGTGAGGCATAAGGAGGTGTGAATTTGAAAGAGATGAATGAAAATGGGCTCTCTCCATGAGTGAGAGAGTACTCTGAATGGATTGGGACGAGACAGCCAGGGAGGGAAGCAGATAAGCTAGGGGGGAGCAGTGGTGGCCTTAGGGGAGGGCAAACAGGGTGGCTGCCCGGGTCCCCACAATTTTGCAACAAATGTCCGACTTGCTTATAGGACATCAAAATTAAGCCTCTAAGGGGCCCCAAATGACTCTCTTCCCCAGGGCTCCAACAACCCACCGGTGGGAGCATTGGTGATGCATAGGGGGTGCATGTGCACCCCCTGAGAATGGTTGTGCTCCCGCTGGAAGCACCAACCGCAAAACTGGAAGTGCACTTCTGGTCTCGGTGCTGGCTCAGTGATTGGCCACTGGGGGACCCCCCCCATTGGTGATCTGGGCCCCCTCCCCAGACTCAGGAAGTGCCAATTGCCCATGGGTGGGAGGTTGAGAGGTGGGAGGAATGAGACCCATAATGGGATGAGGAAGGATGCCCCTCAGATCCTCTCTCCTTTTCTCCAACCTCCAACTCAGTGCTCTCATCATCCATCCCTCTAGCTTACACCAGGTCATGTATCCATTGGACCTTTACCTTAAATTTGTCCCTGAGTGAGGGAGGGTATATCACTATAGTCTCTTCTGGAATTTACTATACATAGGTTCTCAGGTTGACAAACCAGCAACTCTCACAAGCACCCTTTTTGTTTTTTTCTGATGCATAAATAAATCAAAAAGGAAAGACTTTCCAAGTTTTTTTCTGAAAAGGTATCCTTTCTTTATTCCCTCCTTATCTTTTACCTTGAAATATCAAGGATGTCAAGTTTGGTCTTCCTTGATTTCCCTGGAGGCATTAGGAAAGTGGAGTGAAAACTTATCTCAGCCCTTAAATGAGGGGCACAAGCGTGCTGAAAATTCAGCACAGACATCCCTTCCAAATGTGTCTCAGGGGTTTTGAGTAAAATAAGTGTTAAAACCAAACACAATTTCCAAAGTGGGCTAAATGTTCTGAATGAAAATAACTTCCCCATTCTGTTGATCAGATTTGCACAGGATCTTTGCAATCATAATCCTATTAGTTCTCTGGATGTCTGTAAAGTCTTCCAAGGAAACTGATCAGGGAAACCTGTATTTTAATGCTAAAAAGTAAACAGGAAAAATAAACATTAGGTGCAAAAACACTTTTTAAGCATTCTTGTGGAGCAAACAAGGAATAGCGCCTCAGTTTTCCTTTGGAGATGACCTTTGTAATGAACTGAAAATCTGAAAAGTTTCTATTTCTAACAGGTTGGTTTGCATGTAAGTTTGGCTTCTCCTTCCAATCTCCAGTCAACATATGTTTGCCTCCGTTATTCTCAATTTTCTTTTTATATTTCTACTGAAATCTCTTTACACTACTATTTTTGATGATATCTATTAGAAGTAGTCAGATATACGGAACAGCATTTTTTCTCTTCCACCTCAAGGTACTGACCCCCCTTCCCTAGCCTCCTTTTGCTACTGAGATCAGTCAATGAACCAACATGACAAAGGTCCATGAAATCACTTGTTCTTCTGATCTTGAGCTTCCCACTGGGACTTGAACTTACAGTCTGCAGGTGCAGTGGATTAGTGGTCTGCTAACAGTGTAAGTAGGGTTTTAAACTACTTCACAGACCTCAGAGTCACTTGCAGCTTTGGTATATTTTGGCTGACACACATTCATCCGAGGTTTTTTTTGTATATTATTGTTACTACTTTTTTTCAAAATCCTCCAGCCCCTTTGCACTTGGGCAACCCCAGACCCATGAACAGCAGCTTCTAGGGGTATTCTTACGCTGTAGGCACTAGAGACACCCATGAGATACCTGAAACCAGCTGGTTTAAAGCTATTTCTACCAATGTAGGTGCAGTAGCATGCAACTCAGAGTGGGCTAATGACCCCAGGGATTTTGCAGCCCCTGCTGAGTTCAGTGCTGCTGCTGCAGCTACACTCCTCTCAGTACCCGAGCTAGTATGGGAACAGCTGCAGCATGGGCATATGCTAAGTCTGTCTTACTTGCTATTGAATGGCTCATACAACTGACTGCTTTCCCCATTGCTGAGGGTGACTAGGGATTAATATAGTTAAGCATAGCTGAAAATCCAGGCAGAGGTTTGGCAGACAGCTCCACTGCCTTGCCACCTGTCCTGTAGCATTGACAAAGGCACATTTCCTTTTCTTGTTGATGAGTTCTGGAGAGAAGGCAGAGTTCTCTGCAAGACACTCAGGCTTTGGACAAGTGGAAAAATACCATAAAATCAATATGTAGTAAAATTGCAGATGCTCTGGGGCCAAGTGCTCAATGTAACATCAAACTACCCGTCATGAATGTCACTCTCCATTTCTACCTACACCGTTAAAATCACTTTCCAAACTGTCAGTTTGGAACATGCTCTAGGTCTGGAAGGTAATTCATTTGATCATTTCCAAAACACATTAGACTTTCACTATAATGCCCAGTTTTATATAGCCACCTCCAATATAAACTATTAAATCTTCACTTCCAACTACAGTATATTAGGCCACATTACGTGCACCCTTGACATAAGGATCTTGCTATTGCATGCAAAATTCTTACCTCTTAGAAATCAATCTTTTAAAGAAAGGGAGCTTTTAAAATATGTGATGATCCTGAACTAACCTTTCTCCCCTCAGAACTGGAAAGCTAAACCATTATAGGGGGTTTATGGTTATATAGGAAAAATAACTAATTAAATTGAATGATTCAGGAAGCAGTCTGGTTGGTGGATAATATGCTTGATGGTGACACAGGGGACCTGGGTGCCTTTCTTAGCTCTGCCACTGGCCTGCTACATCATTATACCACTACTGTCCTCTGCCTCTGTTTCTTCATATGTAAAAAAAGGATGGTCCTAATCCCACCCCCTTTGTAAAGTGCTTTGAGATCAACTGACGAAAAGGGCCAAAGACCAGCTAGTTAGTATACTGAATGACCAAACTTTACTTTCTCCTTTTAACAACAGGTCCTCATTTAAATCTGCACAGACTTTTAGAGGAAATCTCTGTACCTGTCTCTAATGAGGTGCTTCAGCTATTGATCCCCGATGTGTGCCAGTCTGTCATAACCAGCACTGGAGCGTCACTAAATCTTTGGCTTATAACAACTCCAGGTTGTATTGTAAAGAGTAGGCCCAGGAACCAATCAACTAATGTACACGAGTGGGCAGAAAGAGCTCTGAGCAGAAAATGAATCCTGCACACCTGTTGTAGATGACTGCGGATGTCCATGAAGCTTGTGTCTATTTTCACTTAGCTGGTATCTTTCATCTGGGGGATGAACATGCCTCACCATGTGATGTAAGCAGCATCCCCAGATCGCAGCCAAGATACAAATAGGTTAAGCGGCTTTCCAAGCACATATAGCAAGTCAGTGGTAAGGCTATGTAAATAGCACCCAATGCCTGACCGCTCCAATTACTGTAAGGATCTGGCTTATAAACATAGATGCAATGGCATATTCCGATCTGTTTGCATAATTAAACCAACACACACACTGCTACAGGGCACAATTGCCACATGAGCACCGGGTTGTTTTTCTTTCTCCAGCTTGAATCTGACATTGAGAAGCTGGTGAGAAAAGGAGGCAGGAAAATGGCTAGCAATGTTGTGCTACTATATGCTGTAGGCCAATTAGTGGCAGAAAAGACTCTGTCACTGCCCTTCGCTGAGAGGTCTTCAAGCAGCCATTTCAATGCCCAGGATGTGTGGTTTTGGCTAGGATGAGCTACGGACAAGGGGTGTGCTTGTCCAGTACCACTCTTTGCTGGTGGGATGCCTTGAGTATCTCCTTCATGCACAGCAAGGCAAACTGGCACATATGCATTCTCTTATATTACCAAGAGATGTGTACAAATCATGGGATTGTAATCCTGTTCAGAAGTCCAGGTGGCTGCAATGATTCCCTCTTCTCACTTATGGCAATGTGTTATGAAGTCCCAAAACATTGTTCTGTTGTTACATGAGGTCACAGAATGGAAAAAGTTGAACACTACTGTTAAAATCACATTTGTGCTTCACTTATTGGCCAGTTTAACAGTGCTGGCTTTGGGAAACTGACATCAGGTTTGAGAAGCTTTTATTACTTGCATTATATGTGTATAATTAAGGCAAATCTTATTCCATCTATTGGGCATCTAAATGGAGTTAGGCACCTACATGTAATTATATTCCAGCCTGCTTGACTGCCTGAAAATTTATTAATGCATCCAATTCTATAATACACCACCATATGACCTTGAAGACCGAGTCACAAAAAGCAGTGAGGAGGAAGAGGAGGAGGATCTGCCCAACTTGCGTATTAATGGTTTCTGAGAACTGAGAACAAGGTGTAATAAGATCATACCCAGGGTGAAGTTACATGTTACACTTAGATCATACTAAAGCTGTGGAATGTTAAGTAATGTTAAATTCGAACGTGCATGAACAATCGCACATGACATCTAAGGAAAGATAGTCAAAAAGCCAGAGGCTGAATCGATTCAATCTTTGCAGGTTAGTCTAAGATGCATAGATTGAACTTATGAGCAAGTGAACAAGTATTCACTTTTGATTCTGGAAATGCCACCACATGCCTGCAGTAGCCCAGGCCAGAAGCCAGGTTATGCTAGGGCATGTCTGACTGCTCTGCTAGAGCATAGAGGTTGGGCCAAGGCTAGCCCACCCACTTTGTGAGGGGGGTGGGCTTGCAGGGGAGGTGCAAAACATCCTGGGATTCTGGGGGACTGAGAGTTAAATTTGAATCTGGAGGGGATCTGGGACAGAAGTTCAATAAATGGATTTAACTTAAATCAGATAAGTCTGATATTACATCCATCCAGGTTTATCTTAAACCAGTTTTGGCCATTTTGAAAGCAGTGTGTGTGCACTGAACTTCTTTTGTGTTACAGATTTGAACTGGTTTCTGATCACTTATAATGGTTTGTGTGTAATTTCTGTCCCTAGCCTAAAGGTTAATATTGTTTCTTGCCTGAATAGCTCTGACTTGCCACTAGAGGGCTGGCAAGCAGGAGAGTGGCTAGGAGCCAGAACACCTGGACTCTGTCCATGCTTGGGTAGGGGAGGTTGAGAGCAGTACATCCTGGGATTCTGGAGGACTGCAAATGGCTCATTTCATCTCCATGGAGGATACTGAAATTACTCTAACATGAGCTAGGTAGCACAGCTCAGCCCTCGTCTGAAGTGATGCAACTTTGAGATGCTCAGAGGGCACTTAGCATGAGTTAACAAGCTTTTAATTGGACACTAACATTTTAAGTGCCCTTAGTAATGTCCAAGTGTAATGTGTAACTTCACTTTTAGGTGCCTAAATTCACACACATGCCTAATACATGGAGTGGAATGTGGCTGTTGTTGCTTAATTTACTTCCTAGGCAGCTTTGTTCTGGTCTGTAAACTGGGTATCTCCAATCTGCTTGCATTATTTTCATCATCACTCTCCTGTAATTCTAGCTTGCTTCTCACTCACTGGCTGACTCCTTTTCCTTTATTTCACTGAGATGGGGAAGAACTTTACTCACGTACTGAACTCCCTTTCTCTCTTGCTTGCTCTCCTTTGTTCCTACAGATAGCTTTATTTTTGGGTCTGATTCTCTTAGCCTCTAGCTCCTTTCTGTTAAAATTCTTAATAGGATCACAATCATGTTCATTTTTACTGGCCTCTTTGCTCAATAGAGCCTCTTGCAAGCTTACTTCAGTCTCCTATGTTTTCTAGCACTGTCACTCAGGTGTGCTTCCTCCCCTACAGTTGCAGTCAGCAAAATTACTTTAATTCACAATTCTTAATCAGCCCTTCCAGTCTACATCCAATCTATGGTTTACAAATAGTAGCAGGTGGCTGCTCCCACTGTTCCTATTTTGAGAAGGTAGGAAGGGAAGAGACTCAAGAGAGACAGGGGACACTTAGACTGAATAGGACTGCAATCCAAGGATGCCTTTTGTTGTAAGTGTTTCTATTAAAATATATCAGAGTTTGTATCCTGCAGTAGAGAAGTCCACCCCAGCATTGCCACATATGCTGCAGGCTACCTGATCTGTGAGCGAGTCAGTAAGGTCCATATTTTAGCTCAATGTCTAATGTTAGGTACTAAATGAGTAGCTTAGCTTTCAGGGGAGCTGAGAACCTATGAAACCCACTGATCTCAAGCAACTGCAGGTGCTTAGCACATTGCACATGCCTGAATGTGTATTTAAGCCTCTTGATTAGTCATCAAGTTGAATATTCTTCTTTGCCACAGTTTGTCAATCTGTAAAATGGGGTCGATGATAATCATTTCGACAGGGGTATTGACAAGATTAATATTTGTCCTGTCACAGACTTTGACAATCAGGGACCTTACTAACAAAGTAACTCTTCAAATGAAAATCCATACAAAGCCCTTTCCAATTCTTACCTGATTCACATTCCAACAAAACTCCCATGTTAGCTTACACAGCCTGGGTCTACACTAGGAGTGCTTTACACTGTAGCTATACCAGTGCCTTAGATTGGCAAAGAGCTTAAACATAGCACTAGAAGCCAAGCTGCACATGGTAACAACATAACAAAACCTCCCCCAAGACTGAAACAAATGATACCAGAAAAGTGCAGTTTTGCTAGCATAACTGCATTAGAGGATTTTGCTGGTATGGCCCTGTCTGTGAGGGGCCAAGTCCATTGGGGGGTCATACCTCTTAGCATACTGACTAACAGCTAGCAGCAGTCTATGATGGGGACATAGCCTAAGCTTCTACCACACTGTGTAGATAGTTTCAGTTTTGTATTAAAAATATATTGCTCATCATAATAAATGTGTGGTATGCACTCACCACAGCTAGAAAACACTCTTGGGTAATTTGGAGATCATAAAATTGTGACAGGCTTTCAAGGCCAAATGCTCACATTAACAAAGGATAATTGAGGCCAAGGTTATCAAAGAACTCCAAGAGAATTAGGCACTACATCCCACTGCAATTCAGGAGTATTTAGATACCCAATTCCTTTCGACTACATATATACAATAAACTTACCATGCTGTAGGCTGGAGTGATGTCTTCAGGCATGCCGCCCTCCTTTGGATGGTCTGTTTCCTAAGCTGGAAGTGGTATACTTGTATTTGCCTAATGCTGCCAACAGGTTAATTAGCATTGGGTGGGCTAACTGATGCTGTCACTCAGCAGTACTAATTATCCTACCTGAAGTAATGTGCAGCATTGACCACCCTGCTTCTGGTTTTGGAAGCATTTTGCCCGGAGCAGAACAGCGTGCTTGAAGACACCACTTAGAAGTATGGTGAGTGTACTGTGTCTATGTGGCTTGTAGATTCCTTTGAAGACCCTGTTGTAACTGAATAATTGAGTATAAGGAAAACTGAAAATATCTTGTCTAAGAAGGTTAAAGTAGAAAAGCAAAATATGCGATAAATAAATTGGAATTTTTTAAAGTAAGCAGAGAGACTAGTAAAAGAGAAACAAGAGAGATCACATTAACAAGTAGGAGCTGGAGACTAATAAGTGAATCAGACATCAGAACTAGAGCCAACTGCAAGAACAAAGGAGAGCAAGCAAAGATGAAATAAGCTTTCTTTAAGAAGGCTGTGGATGGCTTGCACACAAATATGTAGTTTGTAGGAGGCACTGGTTCTTATTCAGACATTATCAACCCTGAAGAACAATGAGGACTCACAGGGCTGGCTCTTATGACTGGGGATTTTCCCTTCTGAATGTTTGTTTTATGATCTAAAAGCTGCCCTTACCTGCAGAATAGTTAAGTCTTTCTCCACGACACTTTGCTTTGCCATTATGGGATTTGCTAATGGCCAAGCTGTATTTTGAACAGAGATTTATGATCACCTTCCCAGTCAATTAAAATTCTAGATATTGCTAAGGCAGAATTCAATTAAGGTTAATTGGAGCTTCTGAAAACTACTTTTCCAAAGGGAAACAACTCTGGGATTGCAGATCCTAGAGGGTTTTTATCAGTTTTAAATAACTTTCAGTGCTATTCTTTTTTTTTTTGATGCTGATATAATCCTCCCTTACCCCTTATGCTCTCGCTATTATCAAGCAATTCAAATGTTGATATTTTCCCTGTCATAATTTATCATTTTGACTTGCTTGTTCTTTTTACATCTTCTTCTTCTTGAAAGAAGAAAAAAAAAATCTAAACAAACCTGGAAATGGTTTTTTGTCTCAGTCCCTGCGCTCTGACATGAAAGATATATAGCTGCTTCTAAGAATTTGACAACATTTCAGTAACAATTATCCAGATAGGTGAAACAACAACTTCCTTTTCTTTTGCTGTTGAGTGGGATGGTAAGGTTTTAATAGATTGTCGATAAAGGTTTAAAAAAAAGAATAAAATAGAAAGAAAGGGAAAATGGGTGCAAATGAAAATCCATTAAAATGCAACTCAGGTTTACCATTCTACCCTAAATTTTATTTTCTTGGCATCAAGGACTATTGTGACAGTTCTTCGCACACTTGATTGAACTGGGAAAACACATGGGACTGTATCTTAGTCACAGAATGCAGAACATGTAGTCCTTAGCTCACAGAGCAATCTCAGGAAGGGATGAATAATCATTTGAGCAGTATATTTTGTCAGAATTTGCAACCTATTGTTTACTGTGGGGGACTAATAACAAAATGTCAATGAGGAATTTAAAAGAGGGAGAGAGAGAACAACAAAGAAAGAAATGCTACTGCTGGAGGGTTCTGTTACTTTTCACACCAGTAGTTGTGTATTTGTCACTGGCTGGTTGTAACATTTTGCCAAATGCTGCTTTCTGTGATTCCAGGGGTAGGTTATCATTTCTCTCTACATGTGTCCTAACGTTTTTCTTTCTTTCTTTCTTTCTTTCTTTCTCTCTTTCTTTTTTTTTAAGCAGAAAAACAGAACAACCTAGGTCTTGGGAGCAAGTGTTTTAGGGCTTCTCTCTTTTCATGCGAAGTATCAGAAAACAAGGCCACTGGCAAAAATCATATAGAAACTAAAGGAAAAAGTCTATCTGATAAGAAATGATTATGTAATTATACAATAGCTAGAGGAAAGGAACATGTAGGTGGACAAAGTCTCCAATGTGTGATTACTAATGAATTCTCTGTATTCCTCATGGAAAAGAGTCACATTTGTAAAATTAAAAAGTCAATGCCTCTTTGATGAGAGGATTTGCAGCCACTGATGTCCTTCATCAAATACGGTGTGCTTTGAAAGAACTGCAACTGAATCTCAACTTTCAGTCAAGGACATCAGAACGGAGGAAATACTGCAGTATGCTTTTTCTCCAAGTTATTTGTTTAAAGCCTGCAGTAGCAACACACTCATTTTGCTAGGTAGGGCAATGAGGAGGGTTGTTATTGAAGTGTGTCTAGGTGATGGAGTTATCGCTGGTACCGTAGAATCAGATGGGCAGAAAGACACTAGATTCAGTGTCACATTTGGGTGCATGAATTAACAGTGACTGACAGATACAGAGGCTTTAAAAGCATCTTTGCTTGGAAAAGTGAAAAGTGCCATGTGACTAGTTAGTGAAGCATACATCCTACTTGATAGTTCAGGGAGCCTTGGAATGCATCTCTGCCTTTCCTCTTTTTGCTTCGCTCCCTCCACCCAAATGTGCTTATACATTTTAACAATGGAAACAGAACTGTTTTTTTCAGTTTCCCATCAGTGGTCTGAGGACTTGCAGTATCTCTTTCTAGGATTATAAAACCTTCTTTTAACCTATGCAAATGTGAGAATGAACTTTGAAAATGCAGGCTTTGTTGGGTGAAGGATGGTGTCTGGGTATGCAGGGGATGCCAAAAATGGATGCTGAGCTATGATTTCAGGCTTCGAACCAAGTAGGGTCTTGGCACCTGGCAAAATGGATAACTTCTGTTGAGAGAAAGGGAAAAGGCAGCCCCTGCAGTATGTTAGTGAAAAGTGGAAATAACAGGCTTATTCCTGTTGATGAACAGCAGTCTGCAAGAGGCGTTCCCAATGGTAACTGCTCAGTAATAGGAGAAAGGGGTTAATACTCTAGTGTCCCATGGGATTGATAAGAGCTCTTAATAGCTCATGTGTACAAACTATAATTCCAGGCAAAGTAGAGTGCTGACTACACTGGGCCAGATGAAGGATCCACTGGGATATTCCTTTTACAGAGATCATTTTGGGTGTGGGGAATATCAGAAATGATCCTGTTTAAACCCAGGTTTTTTCCAAAAGGTGATAAAATCTTTGAAATTAGCATTAGAGCAGTAAGAGAAGGCTTTTCAACCTCTGGATTGTGTTGCCCCAAAGGGATTAATCAGACCTTACCAAAGTAGGGGTGAAAGAAGTGGGAGGAAGGATGGAAAGCTTGGCTTTCATTCCCTGTTGCAGTGAAATAGGCTTTGCCATCATTATGACTGATCTCTTCAGATGTTAGAAATACCACAAAGCCCATTGTTTATATCATCCCCCAGTAGGTCTTTTGAAGCACTAGAAGAATCGGCACAGAGGATTCTGAGATGCATCCGAGTAGCTGAATTTTTGACAGCATAAAAAGGTCTGAGAAGCCCTATAACCAAAGATTATAATTCTAAACCAGAATTTATTCTTCCCACTCTTCTCTTCTCAGGAGACGCATTCTTTTGCAAAGTTTTCCTAGCTTTTCTTGAAACAATGCTCTTAAATACAGAAGAGCCCACTTATGGAGAATTGCAATATAGCAATGTGACATTGCTAAAGATGTGGAAGAGCTAGGGCGTCTATGCACCCTGCTCCTCCATGCTGTGTAATTACAGCATGTTGGAGCAGACTCGATTAATTAAGTCTGCTGGAGCGTAGTAATTCCCACACTCTAGCAGACTCCAGTGTCATGTGTATCAGCATCTCCAGGCTGAAAAATGGTGGCAGAGGCACTTTAACTAAAGCTTGTTTGAAGAGGTTTAGTTAAAGTACTCCTGCTGCCATTTTTTAGCGCAGGGATGCTGATGCATGTGATGCTCTGGGCACTTTAATTAGAGCGGATCTCAGAGCTCCTCTAATTAAAGCACTGCCCACCGGTCCCAGATCATGTGTATAAATGCCCCTAGTGACTAAGGAAGGCTCAATGGCTAGTTTATACACTTAAAGCAAAAATGCCTTCTGCTGAGTCTTGAATGAAGGTAAAAACTGGAGCTGGGTAGAACCATTTAGGTACAGCATGTTCTAGAGAGAGGCTCTGTGAAATGAAATCACCCCACTTCCACTCCAGTCCATTCAAATGTTGAGATGGGGAGCAAAGATGATCCCTCCAACTGCAATGGCAATTGGGAAAACATAGGAGGAAAGACTAGCTCAGCTACCCTAAGGTAGGTTTATAGATATATTTTCCTTCTGAATCATTAGAATTATTTAAATGGATGCAGCCAGCTCTTACTTCTCATATGTGATACTCTAGAGTAGGCATGGGAGGTGGCAGGGGGAGGAGGAAGAGGGGATTTCAAAGACTGCATAAGCAATTGTAACAACTAGACAATTGAATGGACAGATCTCTCTACAGCTATAATATATTAAAAACATGGAGCTGCCTTCAAACAAACAACCCCCCCGCCCCAAAAAAACCAGAACAGCCTGGTAAGTGGGGATTATATTTCTTCAAGACCAAGACTCGGAAGTCTCTCTTTCTCTCTCGTTTTTTTTCAGGCTGTAAAAACTCTTTTTACCCCATTGGGGTTTGAAGCAGAGTAGCTCACTGACACTTCTGTCATCCCAGTGCATTTGTCTTGGATCACTAGGGATGTATCTCCATCCTGCTCCAATTTGTACTATGTACTAGAAATTTAGAGACATCATTTATTATCCTTGTATTTTACAGTATATTAAAGATTTCAGGAAAATTCATCCAGTTGATCATGGAGCAGGTTGTCCTTGAAAGTTATGCTAGACCTTCCAGTACATTAATCAGTGAGGCAACTCAAGGCAGTTTTGTTTGTATCCAGTAGCACATACCTAGGTTCATAGCCAGTTCAAGTCAGTGTTTATATCCACACTTATTCATATTTATCTCTTGTGCTGCAGACTTACATTTTCTTGTGCATATTCACTGGCTGTCTGTAGATTACCATGGAGCTGTGGGGGCACATGAGTGGATCTCTTGTCTATCATGGTCTTTTCCTGTGGCATGTAATAATTTCTTGGGTTTGTTATTAGCTGGTTTGTGGCTGCCATGTACAAGAAGGGCCACAGTGAATGTTTTTTGTGGACTCCTATACTAAGTACAGGCAGTTGAAAAGCCCTAGGTTGAATCCATTCAATTTTCACAGGTTGGTCTAAATTGTGTAGATTCAGCCAATAAGCAAGTGAACAGACATTTATTTTTGATTCTGGAAATGCAGCCGCATGCCAGCAATGGCCCAGGCCAGAAGCCAGCGCAGCACTAGAGCATGCCTTCCTCCTCTGCTTGAGCAGACAGCTTGGGCTGAGGCTAACCCACCCACCCTGGGGGAGGGAAAAGGGGGCTTGTGGGGCAGGTGCAAAGCATCCTGGGATTCTGGGGGACAGTGAGTTACCTTGAATCTGAGGGGATCTGGGACAGAAGTTCAATAAACCCATTGAACCTAAATCAGGAAAGTCTGATACTACATCCATCCAGGTTTATCTTAAACTGGTTTCATCCATTTTGAAAGTGGGTTATTTGCACTGAACTTCTGCAGGTGCATGGTGCAAGAGAAACACCCAGAGGTTTGCTGCTGCTGGAAGAGATGTCATCTCCTTTTTTCTACTGCTGACAAATGTTGAGTGGCCATTGAAACACCAATTTGCAGCAGGAAAAACAGAGGTAACATATCCTCCTGCAGCAGTGAAGCTTTGGCTGATGCCCTTGCACCATGGCTCAGGGCCTAGTGCACTGCCACCACCAAGCAGTGCTCTCCCTGCTGCTGGAGTTGGAGCCACTGCAGGGAAGATACAGAGTACGGGGGTGGGTTGGAATGGGCATGGGAGCGTGAGGCTCTCCTTAGCTGCTTTCCAGTGCCCTTACCCTCTTAGGTAGCGCCCAGGGCTTTGCCCCAGTCACCCACCTATTGTTATGCTACTGGCCTATGATATTGCATTTTCCTTTTCCATTTTTAGTTTCTTTGCCATAATCACAATGCATTTTTTAGGAAGTTGTGGTATAAATTATTTGCACCTGCATATGGCCACGAGTGACATAGACACTCATATTTTAAGGTACATATTTTTACAGGAGGCCAGATGTTGGTAGGCAAAAATATGGATTTATTTTGTAATTGCACATCTCAGTATTGCCAGGGAATGGCCTAAATCAGCATGCCATATCTGCAGACTTCCTGTGCCTGGCAAGAACATCCTCAAATACTATGCTTCTTCATATGTGCTACTTTGTTAACTCAAAGCCATGTAGCCACATCTTTGTGGTGCCGGGGGGTGGGTTACTTGGCTCTGTTACTCAACCACACTGATTAGCCCACTCATGGCATTGTGTAAACATGTGTCTACTGCTTTCAGTTGGTGGGCAAGGGGAGCTTCCCCACAGCAGCATGGTATATTTGACTTTTGTTCCCTGCTGTGTCCCAAATGCCCTTAGGCAGGTCACTTCACTTTGCCTCAGTCTCCCTACTTGTTAAATGTAGACCATGAGACTATTCCATCTCACAGGAATGTCTTAAATCTAGCTCTGGTGCGTTAAAATGCTCAGAAGGCAGCTAACAAGTAGAAATTGCTGTTACTGTGTGGATTACAAACTTAGCATTTGTTTCAGCAATTTTAAAAGCAGGCTTGCTGAAGACAAAGTATCACATACACAGCCAATATTTGCTTATCTAATACCTATGAATTAATCTTGAATGTCTTCTTTCAGGTAACAGCTTGTTCACACTGAGGTTAAGTCAGACCCTTTCAACTCCTCATGCCACCTCATTTTACATATGATTGTTTTGCATTTTGGACCAGTTATTTCCCTCACTTTCACCTGTGCATTTTCAACTTAATGGAATTTTAATGGAGAACACGATTTGACTGTTGTTTGTGTGTTTTAAGGTGATACCAATAAGTCGGTGACTATGGGGGAAAAACACTTAAAAGATTTAGTTTGCAGCCTGGTCCTTTCAGACCCTTGCCAGCACACTGGCAATCTGTTGTGAATACAGAACTCTTCTGTGATTTGTATATATCCTTCTTCTGGCATGGTACAAAAGAAAGATGCTGAACACAGTGAATGTGTTATGGGCTGTTGTCACTGTCAGTCTGTCTCCTTTTCCGGACAGTGCAGGAGAAAAAAAAACTTTGACAGCTTTACAAAGAATTGCCACTAGATGGCAGAAAAGTCTCTTGTAAAAGCACCTTCTAAAAGGATTTGTGTAACTGGCTGTTTGTTGTTTGGGGATCTTTGTAGAAGAGAGACCTTGATCATAAATCCCACATGCAATAACAGGTTCATAATGCATCCAACAGACTATATGTTGTATTTTTTTTTTAACCCACAAGATATAAAGTTTCACTTTCAACAGGAGGCGTATTTTTCTTCTTCACATCTTAGCATGTTCCCAATGTTAAATTTCCTTTCTGAGAAAAGGACAAGCTAAGCCTTTAGTGTGCACTGACCATGACATCTGTGTGATGTTTGCAGGGAAATGCAGGATTGAGAGCATGAGGGAGTGAAAACACATAAGCCATGATCTCGACAGGTTGGCTAGAGGGTTTTGTTTTTGTTTTTTTGCCTAAAAATGATCAGCATGAATATAATTTTTGTTATGTTCCATTGCAACAGAAGGATCGGGTCGGAGAAGGACTTTGCAAAGAACCTGCCTCATTATAGGAGTGATAGTTAAGGAGGAAATTGAAACTTGATTTTTGCCTTTTTTTGCCATTTTCTACAGGTACTGAATGGGAACTTGGATATAAAAAAAAAAGTCAGGAACTGCAACAGATTTTTTCTTCTTCTTTGCTACTCTCTAATACTGTGTTCTCCCTTGATGATGTTGGTGTGACATGAAATGAATTACTGATGTTGATGATGGAGATAAAAGCAAGGCGTATACCTATAATACACCCACATTTCAGTTTGTTCTTGGTATAACCCATAGCTTATTCTTCTTAGCAACAGTAATAAAAATAGGTTAAAAGCTATTGCTGATGTATCCTTTTGCCCTCTTATTAATGAGTGGTGCGAAACCCTGAATGTTAAATGCAATTTGCAGAAAATAGGCTTTCTAAAAGTTTTATTTATAATTTGGAATTCTTTTTGAGCTACGATAGGAGAGTTCTTTGATTTGCTGCTGATAAAATGGGTGGAGGGTTAGATGAAAATTAGTCACTGCCTGCATGAATATTAATAAGCAAATCTGAGGAGAAAAATCTAAAAGGTTTGGTCTGGATAAACATCCAGAAGTTTAGATCTTTCCCCAAACTTGTTTTATCTGAAAAGTCAGAAACAGAACTCTCCCTGGGGCAGGAGGATGTATCATGGGATTGCTCATAGCTTCTGCTTTTGGTCAGGCTGGAAATACCAAGAGATCTTCCTTTCCTGTATTAACTTGGCAGTTATCCTCTTGGTTCTGTCCAGAAGTCTCAAGTGAAATGGTATGCAGATTATTTGCTTTCACGGGGGAATTGCTGCCTGAACTATTGACATTTTGTTGGAAAGTGGGATCTGAGGCTGGTAGTACTCGGTGATTTCAACATTTACGCTGATGATTCCCCTGAGGCAGCTCAATATTTTATTGCAGTCCAGATGACTATAGGGCTATTTCAGTTGATCACTGGTTTAAATAATACAGCTGGCAGCATATTTGTTGCAGAGCTTGGGCTGAAAGAAAAGGCAGGGCTACCAGGAAAAATTTCCTATTGGAGGTACCATCACTCTATACTACAGTATTAGCTCAGGGCATGCACTTTTGTTTCTAGAGAAGATACTTGCTTGGGTGGTCCACCCTTGGAGCTTAGTCATACCTGTGCATGTGTAGAAGGGTCTAAGAGAGAATGCAGTAGAAGTTTTATAACAGTGGGCATGTCTACACAAGACGCTAACTGCACAGTAGCCTAACAACATTGTACAGTAGTGGTGTTAGGCTATTGAGCAGTTAGTGTCTGTAAAAACATGTGCGCCAGTGCTACTCTGTAGCATTGCCAGTTATTGTGCATTGATTTAGTACTTACTTTGTTATGCAACTACTAAACTTAATGTGCAATAACCACGGTGCATTAATGAACGTGTAGACACACCCAGTGGGCACATATACACGTTCATTAATGTACTTTTGCTAATGTGTGTTAAATTTAGTACCTCTGGGTGCCTATACAGGAGCATGGAGGCTGCTCGGATGCGATGTAATTACAGTTCATCGGAGCAGTCTTGATTAATCGAGACTGCTGGAGCGTGGTAATTACCATACTCCAGCCAGCCTCTGTATTTTGTGTATCAGGGTCCCTGCACTTCAAAATAACAGTTGGGGCGCTTTATCTAAAGCTCGACAAATGAACTGGAGATAAAGCACCCCCGCTGCCATTTTGAAGCATTGGGATGGTGATACATGAGATGCTCTGGGTGCTTTAATTAGAGCGGCTCTTGGAGCCACTCTAATTAAAGCACCTCCCCCACACACAGAGCATGTGTATAGATGCCCTCCATTGTAA
Organism: Alligator sinensis; assembly: GCF_000455745.1. Taxonomy (NCBI): domain Eukaryota; kingdom Metazoa; phylum Chordata; order Crocodylia; family Alligatoridae; genus Alligator; species Alligator sinensis. Next base: position 174,476 of record NW_005843251.1, on the reverse strand, counting down.
GGTACTAGAAAAAGGTGCATCTGCCTATTTTAATGTGCATTAGCGAAAGCACATGGTTTTTTTGACACTTTAATACACATTAAAATATCCTAATGTGCATTAAAGTGCACTTGTAGATGTATCCATTCAGATTTGACCTAGAGATGTGTGCTTTTTCTTTCTTTCTTTCTTTCTTTCTTTCTTTCTTTCTTTCTTTCTTTTTTTTCTCTTTGAAGTTGTAAGTTGGGGTTGTATGAAGGGCAAGACAGAATTACTTTGATTCCAGTAGGGCATCTGCTAAATCTCTGTGAGCAGATTGGTTCCAATTACAGATTACTAACTGTAATTGTCTATTACAGATTACCAACTGTAATGGACAGTTGGGCTTATCATTTTATCCATAGAGTAATAATACAAGACCATTTTATCATGAAGAAATTTCATATGATCCTATGAATATTATATGATCCTACCATATGTTTAAACAAAAATCATATGATCCTATCCTATGTTTAATCAAAAACCAGTTTGAACTAATTTTCTTTTCATGGATAAAGAGTGATTTAGGAAGAGGGTACAAATACTAAGTCATCTCTGCATGTGTTTGTGTTAGAGACCATTTAGGAACTAGATATGCTGAGACTGCTACAATCTGGATTTTGGATCCTGGTCCTCCCTGGCTGAGAGGGAGCCCAATGAAGTTGAATGGGGTTTACACCTTCCTTTGCCCTTTGGAGAGGGCAAAGTGTTGGTTTGGTTAAAAAAACCTGTTGTATATCTTCTGCAATTTAATCTTGCAGCTTCTGAGAAGGTGGGGGTAAGGCCTCTCTTGTAGTTCTTTGACCCTTGTCAGTGAATATGAAAATGATGTCTAATGAGGCAAATTACTCTTCAAAACATAAACATATTGGGATTGAGTGTTTGGGTGAAGCTTCAAGACTGATGTCTGTGGAAATCTCTTGTTTTTCCTGGTTATGATATGCTTTCCTTAATATCTTCTCAGGCACCATTTTTAAGCTCACTGTGCCTACTGATGAACGAGTTGGACAGAAATAGCTTTGCTGCTGCAGAGGTCCAAGGGACTGTCAACTTTGGAATCAAGTTGACATTACTAGTCTGGCATTTGACCATCTCCAGAGGGAATGCTAAAAATCTAGAACCAGATACTACTTTCAATTGTACCTGCACAGCTCTATAACTTAGATGAATGGATACAGCTAAATTTGCCAATGACACTTTTATATTGCCTTTCTGTTTTCTCATCTTCTTTCCCTTCTCTAGATAAAATTAAAGCCTATATGTCACTACTGCTTTTCTTCCCTCCCTACATGCCACCTCCTTGCCCTTTCATCTTTGTTAATATAATAATTCCAGCTCCCAGTTTTTCTTGAGCCCCAACATTGGCTCAGTATTTCATACAGCCTGGAGGAAATTTGCTTCTAAATGTTCTTCCTGTTTTATATTTCTAGCACATATTATACCCCTCTCTGTAATTGGTGATGCTGCACTCTGTGGACAACACCTACTCTCACTGCCTGCAGGCCAAAAGGTGCTGTATAGCATTACTTATCTGTATCTTGAATTTGATTGACAGAAGCTTTAGCACCTTTCGGAGACTGACATGCAATTTGTCCCCAAATCAATTGTGATGTTCTGGTAAACAATTTAATTCCTCTACTTCCTCTTCAGGATACTTTAGAAGAAAGCCTTTTCTAGGTGCTGGAACTGAAATGGAAGAGAGCATGCATGGCAAGACCCAAATCTGGTCTGGGCTTTGACTTCTTGTAGCAGAAGTTGGTTGAAAATGGATACTTTATAGAAATTCATTGTGTAATTTGTCAGGGTGTTCCTCCTTGTGTGTGGGAGTGTGTCGGGCACAAGCTCACTGTAAAATGCTTCAGGTTCCCTGGGGCACCTGTCATAAAGTGTTATCAGATTGTGAAAGAATTACATTATCCTTACATTTTGGTGTCAGTTTGGATTTATATTTAACCGATTTCAAATTTATGTACACACGATGCCTGCACTGTTGATACATGCATTATATACATGCAGAACATGAAACATTTGACATGACAGCTTCTGTGTCCACAAAGAAATGATTCATGACAGTCCCAAGTTGCGTAAATTTAGTGACATAATAGAGCTTTACAGAAATTTTTGATTTCTGTAAAATACAACAATTATTGTTTCAATAATTATGTGCAAGGAGAATTAGGAATCCAGAAAGTGTGCTATAAATTTAAATATTCTTGAGGTGGTAGGTTTCACAACAGGACTGTGAATATTCCAATTTTTGTTTGTTCCAATGTGGAACCTAATCTGTAGTTGAAATACATTTTGAATTTCAAAATTTCCACCAAATTGAGACTTCTTTAAAAAAAAAAAAAAAAAAAAAAAAAAAAAAAAAAAAAAAAAGGCAGGGGAGGGGGATATGATAGACAGACACATGGACATCTAGGAGTGAAACAGGTCTCCAAAAAGATCATTTTCTTACTCTGCACTTCTTTGGTTAAATTCTAACATGCAATATCAACATTTTATAGTTTCATTATAAATATTTTTCACAGTCCTCCACGATATAGGTGCAAGTTCCTTCCATCCAATTTATATCAACATTTAGGGCCATATTCTCTGCCCATTAAGTGCCTTACTGTGATTTTTATTTCACCTTGTTTGAATCCCTGAAAATACTACTTTTGTAGAACCCTACATGCCCACACTTGTAACTGGTTTTCATTTTAACCTGAAGACTGTGTTACAGAAAACAACAGGGATGGGATAAGAGGAGGATATATCCACTGTCTGTATTAACTGTTTTTCAGCGACTTAAGGGTGATCCTAGTCCAGTCTGCTCAAGTGCCTAATAGTTGCAATAGTATCTGCCCCTAAATCTATACTTAGTGAAATTAATTTGGCAGATTCTGCTCTAACCTCCGAAGAGGCTGCAACATTTGGATATAAGTTATTTCACTCACTTCACATGCCCTTGTGCACAGAATTGAAGCATAGGGTTTAATTTACTCGAGACTCTCCATAGATGTGGCCCTTTTAGAATGGGATAGCAGAAAATCCCAGGCTGAACATGGAAGATCTTAAACTCTGTATGATCCAGAACAGGTCTGTGTCAAGCTAAGTCCTTCTGCCTCCAGTATGGTTACTTGCTTAACACATGAAATATATGCACAAAAATGTAAGGAAAATATTAAAACTTTCCCAGAAGCTTATTTTTGATTCTCTGCTCTGTTTACTTAAGTTTATCTCCTACAGTATAATATATACTGCAGATCTATAATGAGAGAGAGAGAAGCCTAGCGTTCTACTTCCTGCTTACTAGAAGCTCCATCTTACAAGGAGCTAAGCACTCTTGTCTCAATGCAGCAAAGCACATAAGCACTCGCGGAACATCTCAGTAATCCCAATGACTTCAGTGCTCAGCATCTTACAGAAACAAGTCTTCGAGCTCTGGGTGCAGGCTTATATTGTGATCTCAGGCAGAAGCTAAAGAGCAGACCTGTGCTGCAGAGATATGCAAAAAAGAAACAGATTACTTCAGTGTTATTTGTCTGGGTTCCACTGTGTTATTTCCAGCATGCCCTGCTGGTGCCCCCTTTCAAATATAAAAGTGACACGGAAGTTGCAGCGGACACCTTCCATGATTTTCAGAGCTGTACTGAAAATAATTTTTGAAATGGTTCTTTTTCTTCCCTCGATCTGAAAAATAAAATGAAGTAAACATTGTTTCTGTGACAGCGAGAGAGCTGTTTTGAGGGAATGTCTCTAGAGACCTTGAGGCATTCTCAGGCATCAGCCTGAGGCATTTTGTGCACTGTGGAAGCTGTATTTGCAATTCATCTCTCATCTGCTGCTCCCTGACATTTTGTGCTATTATAGGGCCCAATCCTGCAAACACTTACACAAAAGTAACCCTGCTTGTGAATAGTCTGATTGATCACACTCAGCAGAACCACTCACATGAGCAGATTTGCATGTTAGTGTTTGTGGGATAAATTGGATTTTCTTGGGATATGTGTTTTAAGAAAGAGATCCTTGTCTACATTGTATAACTGCTTCAGAAATCTCAACTGACTTAGACAGTGGCTATCAGAGAAGGCAAAGAAAAACAATGCTTTTTTTTTTTTTTAATTAAAGGTTTGTATTGCATCAAATGAAAAAAGGAGTGGGGAAAAGTAACTTTATTTCCCCCCATCTGTCCAGCTGTCTATGCCTCTTGAGAAAAATCTCTTTATCAAATGCAGTTGGAGCATCTCACATAAAACAAAAAGGATAATTCCTTTCCCTTTCTTCCTCCCAGCTATTTCTGTATATTTTAACTTGGATTCATCTCTCCTCAGGTCTAGACAATGCTCCTATAATTTATGATTGCCCTTTGCCTGTGTCAGGTATCCTGAAACCTGTAGAGCTGCTCCTGCCTGAAGAAATGTTCAGTAATACTTTTGCAGTTTACTCATATCTAGGTAGCTCCAGGATGCCTGGGCATAGAATAAAGGGGATGGTGGACAAGAACAGTGGCTAGCCTGACAGACAGGAGGATTAAGTTAGGCTGGGATGAGGAGAGATGAATGACATCCATAATACTTTTTAACAAATAAGAATTAATGTGGCAGTCAAATAGCAGTATTAATTTGCAAGTCTTTAATTTTCACAAGGTGGGGTGCTAGCTGCTTATATTAATCACTTAATACCTGGGTAGTCTGAGGCACAGAGAGATGGTTTTGGGGTGTATAAATGCACTCCTTATAGCAGGCATCTCCCTGTCCCTATAATGCGGGCACTTACATGCCCAGAAGTGGTAACAGATTACACTATGATTGGGTAACCTGGAGTCAGTCGCTAGCTGCACTTTGGTTGTCTTCTAAGTGAAACTGAATTCTGCTCTAAGGGGCTTGCTCAAGGTCACACAACTCATCAATGGCAGAGTTGGACATTGAGTACTCCTCTGCTCTAACTACTTGACCATGGATAGAGGAAAGAAAAAGAGTTTTGACATTTGTGGTTGGGGCTGAAAGAAAAGCAAAGCAGAGTGACTTTGAAGACCATGAGGGGTGTATGTTAGGTTGATTACCAAGTCCATTAGTCATGAGCTTCAGTTTGATCACCTGAGTGGGATGCTAGGATCACATGAGTGGGATGAACTGATCTAGGTACAGTTTTGGTGCAGGTTATCAGGAATACGCTTAAACTAGTGGGAAAGATGGAAGAAACCAGAATGACTGCGCCTCTGTTTCTTGGTAGGTGAAAGTGAGAAATTGGAAAAAAAAGTCCAAGAACTAAGATTGTTTGATTTTTGTGTCCTAGGGTTCTTGGGTAGGGATGAACACGTCTCAGGAAGTCCTGCAGGTGATAGGTTTAGATTATCCATGCAGCCACATTGGGTCCTAGTTTTCAAGGGGCCTGATACCATGCTTCTATGCCTAACTCAGGGCCAGAGCTCTACTTCCGGTTCACAGTTGTATAGTTCTCTTCAGTTCTGTTACTAAATGACTGCTTTAAATTGTTTATTACTCCCACATCCTCATTCTCAGGGATGTTGGTTTATGTATGCCCATATACATATGTATGTTAGACAGAAATGCCTCATGAATAGGTGAGTCTTCTTCATTGTGTCCATTCAATCCAACCTTTCTATATAGTCTGTTCCCAATATTCTGCACAGGCTACTGCTTGTGTTGGTGTAGGTGGGGTGGGGTGCATTGTGGTGCTACAGGGCATCTCCAGAGATGATCCATAGTGTGCTTCTCCTGACAAAAACATTGGTTGGTTGCAGAGAGACCCCATGATTTCATGTGAAAGTTGCATCTGATGGATGCACCACAGGCTTTGGAGGCAGCAAGAAAGCTGAACAGGAGATTAATGTGTATACATGGCAGTCAGGATCTGGTCACTGGATGAGGAGAAGGCAGAGGGATACCAATGCCTGTTCCTTCACAGATGACCCATCAAACATACAGCCAGTCATGGCTGGCACAACTGGGAATGAAGCACTTTTAAGTTGGGGTATATTTGCACTGCATTCAAAGGTATTACTGCAGAACAGTGCAGATGTACCCAAGTCACCTTTAATCTAGGTAGTTTAGATATTACTAGTAGCATAGCTGTGGCAACGTGGAGCTCAGAAATTAACCATGCAGACATTTACAACTTTGGGGCATATTTTGTACTCTATCTGCCACAGTGAATCTGAACTTTTTAGTTAAAGACAACTTGGGCAGTTGAATGCAAGCTAGACTTGCACCTTCTACTGCAATGTATACATTCCCTGAGCATATTAATATTGAAATTGGATGTCTGATTGGCCATGTTTTCTGATATTTTTAGAGCCTCAAAAACACAGTTTTAGAATCAAAGGAAGTTTAGTTCTGGTAAATTCAGCACATCAAACTGAACTGAATTGGTATTGGGAGCAGGAGCCAATCAGAGGTTGGGATTTTGAAACCATCATGTACCAGCTTGCAAGAACAGCATCACTATGCGATAACTGGATATCAGCCATTGCATTCTGATTGGCCAGGAAGGTCCACTTCCAGTACAATAAGAAGATAATCAATCATGTTACTAGCTTTTGTCTTGGCAAAGGTATTTAGATTTCAGCCAGCTGGTTAGCTGCCTCAAGGCCACCTGCTTGACTGCAAAAACAGAGAAACAGTTTCTTTCCTTTGCAAAGGGAAGAGAGGGAATATTGACGTGTGAGATAATTTTAGGTGGATGATTAAATTTGGCCTCTCGGGCCCCAGTTGAAAATTCAATTCAGATGACTGGTTTTCTTTTCATACGCTATTGAGCAATCCTCTGTTCTGCCATAGCTAATGTTCCCAACGTTGATTGTGCTTTCACTTTAACAAAGCACAGAATGCTCAGCCTGCTCTCTCTTTCTTGTAGCTGTGGGCTATTGAAACATAATGAGGAGACTTCTCAGCTTACGTTAAGAACACAACATCTACACTTCAGCAGGCTAGATTGTCTACTCCATAAAGTCACAAATGGATGTTGTACTGGGTGCTGTGAAAAGTCAAATCAGAACAGTCATAACTTTTCCATTGACTAGGTTATTTTCAAATATACCAGTCTGAGCTGCCTGCGTCTTCAACATCTATTTCATGGAGAAAAATCTGGCATGACCTTTTGCGCTGGTGGTGCTCAACCTTTAGGCTCCTTGGGTCAGATGAGGCGCACAGGACTAGTCTTTAGGCTGGATCAGACCATGTGCACTGGGATTGGGCCCTGGGGGTCCTGCGCTGCCTCCACCTGCTCGGTTTGGCCTCTAGAGGCCCTGCAGTGCCTCCATTTGCTAGGTTCTGGCCCTGGGGGCCCCACACTGCCTCCATGTGTTGGACTGGGTCCTAGGGGCCTTTTGCCACTTTTGCCAGCTGGCGCCCAGGGCCCATACTGCTTTCACTCACTCCCATGTATTGGAATCAGGCTGAGCACCACCCTGCATGCCCAATCTAGTGCGAAGAGCCACAGTCCCATGGAGCTCCCTATGGACCCATTGGGAGACTTGAAGGCTGAATGAAAGGCTGTCGGGGCCGGATCTGGCTCATGGGATGGGGGTTAAGCACCTCTGGCCAAAATCATAGGATTGGAAGCTGAAAGAGTATGACTGTAGGTGTTGGTCAGGCAGACAGTTAGCAAGGAAAGGTGGGGGAAGGAACACTGGAGTATCCTAAACCTGTTTGTCACATGTATTCTTTGGAGGCCCAGATATCAAATGTAGTGCAATGCATGCAAATAAAGTGATCCTCAGAATGAATGAAAGATGGTATAAACTAGCTCTTAAAATCCGTTCTGGATGCTCATTATATTGCTAATTGTCAGCTACACAGTTGAAAATTTAAATCACAGGTTTAATATATGAGGATATTGCATGCAAACATTATACAGAGTGTAGAAGTGTGACACTTTCAAGCAGGACATGTTCAGAGCCCCACACTGCTGTCACACACCACTTAAAGAAATAGGTAGTGGTGAATAGATAACGTTGTGCCTCCAATGCTTATTCTTTTAAGAGATCTAACCTTTTAACAAATGGGATTTCACTTAAGAAGGCTTCAGTATTGCAAAGGCAGTTCATTTACCAGAGCTAATGAATGCAGCAACTCCGGGAATGCTTCTGGTGGCTGTTTGGAAATAGCATTTATTATCACAAAGGATCCTGAACAATGGGAGAAACTACTTGAAAGTGTCTAAAGGGCAGCTTGGAGCATGCTACCCATTAGCAAGTGACCTGCTGATCGCTACAGATGCACTGCTGGATGTTTTTAATGGAACTAGGATATGTTTAAGTTTAGGTTTAATAGATAAAACATGAAGATAAGAGGATTAGGGAACAAGAGAAAGATAAATTAACATGCTGTAAAGCTAAGGCATTTGCACTTAGCAGTTGTCTTTACTCTTTTATTCCTAAAACAAGAAGTTGTCTACATTATAAATGTTGTCATAGAAGAGCTTAGCAGCTGAACTGTCTTTAAGATGAACACAGGATGGTTCATAAAATGCACAACCTCTGACTAGTGGAGATGTCAATTGTAGCACAGGGAGGCATTCTCTACTGAGCTGTATTTCAGCTAGTTCAGGAAACAGCAGTGAAAAAGTGGTAATGCAGGCTTCAGTGTGAGCTAACAATGATAGCGCAAGCCCCCTAGGGTCCCTGAGTATGGGGCCTGTTTGTTGGCCCTTGTTGAAATCTGTGCCATTGTATCTTCATGGCTATTATAACTTGTAATAGCTAATTCCCTGTGCAGTAATCACACCACTGTGTAGACATTTTGCTGAGTTTGCTGACATACCCTGAGTCACTAAACTGGACTGAGCACCTTAGGGTCTGGAGAAAGGTATCTGTTTTGACAGCTCCCAAACTGGAGCTAGATTCAGCCTCCTGCTTTTCCCCTTAACAAGTTCTAGCCAATTGGCTATTTCCTTATGATTGAGCCAGCCAACACGGTAGACTATCCCAGGTCAAAGAAAGCAATGCATTAACCCACAGTAAAAATATCTACATCACTGTTTCAGGATAAGGATGATGAGAGGGAAGGTGAAATCAACCCAATACTGTACATTTAGTTTCTTTTGGGAGTCACTAGGGAATTGCAAGATAAACTTCATATGCTACCATTTGTCCCAAGCATGGACTTTGTGTCATGCTCGCTGTGACTGACTGCTCCATAACAGGAAATCTTTCTTCACAGTCAGGATGGAAACTTTTTATGCCTGCGGTGTCCAGGAGGTAATAACTGTACAAGAGAAAAAGCAGCAAGAGAGAATTTGGCCTGGTATCTTTTGTGGAAGGCAAAGTAATGTCCTTTCTTAAAGCTCAGCCCTCGAACAAGATCTTGAGGCAATTTTTGGTACATGTGAAGAAAGAAAATTCAGCATTATAGTGGGATCCTTTAACATGAACCAACAGATGGATTTTTATGGTACAGAAGATCCTGTAAAAGCACATTTGTTACTTGGCATGATGCATTACATGATATGATATAATCACCTGCTGTTATTCAATACAGGACTTCAGTTGTTTTTTCACTAGCTAAAACTACTGGGCAATAAAATACAGGAGACAGGTAGTCGTAGAAGTTTTTGTAGCTTCAAGAAGTACACTAAAGCTAGTATTTATGGCTACTTGCCATAGTGGTGGTGAGGGGTGAACTTCCTTTAATACACATTTAAACTAAATTTATAATTAGATAGTAGGAGGTCAGCCAGCCTTTTCCCTCTTCTAAAAAACCTTGTAGAATGCTCAAGTGCCACGAGGAGGAGATAATCATATTAGAATAGTGCAAAACCATGTAATACAAAATGAGGAGAAAAGAGCAATTGAAATCTAGTTATGTTGAGTGACAGAACAAGCAATATTATTTCCTAGGGACATAACTAAATCAGTAACATGGGCACAAAAGCGACACAAGCAGGCAAGCACCACAATAATGAACTCACACTCAGTGCAGCCCAAGATGTAAGGCCCTAGTATTCTTACATTAAGTTCTTTCATTCTCCTCGTTAATGGATTATTAAAGGCTGGAATATCACTTGCACAAGGAATTATCATCGTCAGCTAAGAGTGCTTCCTATAGTTCTCCGGATACACAGCAAAAACCTTTGCATAGTCAACAGCATGTTTCTCGGTCTTTGTGATTGAGCCAACATAGCACCATGACACTGATATCTTGAAAGTGGTATCAGTCTTTCTGATCCCAACTGAAAGTCACTGTTAAGTCTTGTTCAGACTTGTTTAGAGATGTTCACACAGGAAGGGCAGAGTTTTGGATTAAGTTTCCTGGGATCCCTGAAATCATGCTGTAGGCCTTTCATCTGTTTTTGAAAGTTCCCACTGCCCTAACCTAAGAAATTATGGGGACAGAATAAATGTTTTTTCTTTGGCAGGTACATGATTAATTGAACATAAGAAAGAGGCTGTGGTGAGACTCTGTAACTCTGCAATTTGATTTCGGGAAATAAGTTTGCTTGCTGTTGAAAAGACTGTTGTTTTACTTTCCTGGTATAGTTTTTCCTGAGGTACCATTTTTTGGTTGTTTTGTTACTGAAGAAAGCCTGATTCATTCTCACTTTCTTAGGACTATAAATATTTGCCCCACAAATGAATGTGGCCCATTTAATCCTTTTGCTATTAGGCTATGTCCATACGAGCGTGGACCTTTGATTCCCTGGGGGCAACCAGCAGCAGCATACCTGGTGCTGCTGCTAGTTGTCCCCAGGGAACAACAGTGTCATGCACCCTCTGGTGTGTGGCACGTTACCCCTGGTGGGGTAGGGGAGGCTGGGGCCAGCACTAGGCTGGTCCAAGCAGCCTTACCTGGGGTCTTGGGGGCCTCCTGGGACTGCAGCAGCTGCGATCCTGCCGCTCAGAGCCTAGCTGACAGCTGGAGTATGGCTCCAGCTGGCCAAGCTCCAGTTTTGAGCACCGTGTGATGCTCCCACATGTGCCATTCTGTTTTGGTTTTTTTGTTTTGTTGTTTTTTGCATGGGGGTTTTTTGACCCCTGTATATCCAAGTGTCAACCTGGCTACCCCCTCTCCTCCCTCACACTTCTGAGCACAGATCCTGCTCTCTGCTAGCTAACATAAACCCACCTGATGCTTCTTCTGGCACAAGGGCTAATGTCATGAGAGTCTTGAAGTTATATATCTCAGTGATAGGTCTGTGTGAGTGGGCACGTCATCTACATTAATGCACTTTTCCTAATGCACATTATATTTAGTACCTCCAATGTGAAGTACTAAATTAATGTGCATTAGGCTGCACTAATGCACACCAGTGCAAGCTCAGGCTTTTTTAGTAATGCTTAATGCGCAGTAGGTTATTTTACCGTGCGTTAATGTAATAGCATGTTTTTTTACGTGCTGTTTTAATGCATGGTAAAATAGGCTAGTGTGTGCGTAAATATAAATCTAACAAGACACTTTATCTAACTTCCCATAAAAAAACCTCAAGGAGATACCTTTTTATTTTTGAGGGCCAAGAGTTAACTCCAGCTTCTATTAAACCCTCTGAAACAAAATCGCTGAAGTACTTTGTGGTATGGCTGTATAGGATGCAGTGACTCTGAGACACGGGTCATAGAATAGGATCAGATAGTAACAAATCATGGTTGCCAGCATGCTCTTTCTTTCTAAAATACCTTTTTTAGATTAATCAGCTTTAGTTTAATATGTTAGGTGAGGAGGTAATATTTTTGGGATTACTGACCAGTAGCCAGTTGTATTTTATTTCTGGTACAGTGGGTGCTGGGAGCACAGGACATGTATCTTCTATCTGTAGCCTGATAGGTGTTGCTGGGATAAGAATGATGGATGCTGCAGTTTCCACATCCGAAGATGACCATAGGATTCTAATCGGAGGATTGTCATGACAAGACAGGATTAATTCTCTTTCTTCTTCTCATTGCAATTTACAGCACCAGAATGAATCTATTTCATACCATAGGGCACCCTTGCTTCAATCTTTGTTACAGGAACTGGAACAT
>NW_005843251.1:144787-162465 GCF_000455745.1 Alligator sinensis | reverse complement strand
AAAGAGTGGGGAAAAAATGCTGCAATACATTAACTCCTGTTTGTGACTAAAATTCTAATGTGAGCAGAAAACTGCAAAATTAGGGAGAAGAGCCCTTTTCTTGTTCCGCTTCATCTGAAGAGCAGGAAAAAGATGTGCCATTTACTTAATGAGCATGGCAAAATAGGTCTAAAATGGCAAGGCCAGACTGAAGACAAAGACATTGAATGACCTGGGATCTTCTGGAGCAACTGGGCACATGTTCTGAGTTGCTGAGACCAGAATTTGGCTCATTGTAGGGACATATTACTTTTCAGAGTAGAAGGGGAGTACAACTGCTCTTCTAGGCTTTGGAAATTTGCATAGGAAAATTCCTCCTATGCCAGACCAATCCCTCAGTCTGTTGTGGAAGGGGACAGTGATGGTGCCACAGTCCCTATCCCACGTCACTATTGCAGTAGGTATGTTCCACTGTTGTGGATTGACTATCAGTTTCCTGAACAGCAGGACTGAGTTTATGGGATAATCATTTAGCAAAAGAAAGCTTTGTAATAAACCTCAAGCCACGAGGGTGTTGCCTTATTTAATCTTTTGTTATAATCCGAAAACTCAGGCCAAGTTTAATGGAAGGTTCAAAAATTTATTGAATGCATGTGGGCCAGATTATGGTGTTGTATTTGAACCTAAAAAGTAGAAAGTGTATCAAATGAGAGGCTAAATGCATTTACCTGGTCAATGAGTAACAGACTCATTAGATTGCTGATACATTTATTACAGGCTATTTCCCATATTCAGTTTTATCAATTTACTCCCAATAAAAATATAGTTTATAGAAATCATGCAATATTTAGTTTCCTATGATTTGGATAAGGAACTATGTAAACTTGGTAGTTAAAAGAGTTTCAAATTGAGACTGAGACTCAAAATGAAACTTTGAAGATACAAGAGGTGGGAGACATGAACCACATGGATGGAAATGGAAAAAAAAAACCATCATCAAAAAAGTCCAGTTTTGGGCTCCACAATTCAAAAAGGACGTGGAGAAGCTTGAGAGAGTCCAGAGAAGAGCCACGCGCATGATCAGAGGTCAGGGAAGCAGACCCTACGATGACAGGCTGAGAGCCCTGGGGCTCTTTAGCCTGGAAAAGTGCAGGCTCAGGGGTGATCTGATGGCCGCCTACAAGTTTATCAGGGGTGACCACCAGTATCTGGGGGAACATTTGTTCACCAGAGCGCCCCAAGGGATGACGAGGTCGAATGGTCACAAACTACTTCAAGATCGTTTCAGGCTGGACATAAGGAAGAATTTCTTTACTGTCCGAGCCCCCAAGGTCTGGAACAGCCTGCCACCGGAGGTGGTTCAAGCGCCTTCATTGAACACCTTCAAGATGAAACTGGATGCTTACCTTGCTGGGATCCTATGACCCCAGCTGACTTCCTGCCCTTTGGGCAGGGGGCTGGACTCGATGATCTTCCGAGGTCCCTTCCAGCCCTAATGTCTATGAAATCACCTAACATGAAACACAAGTACTGCTTTAGTACAGGTATAGTTAAAACTTCATTGTAGAGTGATAGGAACACATGAATAAATAATTATGAGTTATAGGGAAGAAGTGAGGCTTACAGCACATTGAGTGACTTGTGATAACTGTTTTGTATGTCCACTCTATCCTGTGGTAAGTAGAAGCTAATCCATGGTAATTTAGCAGTTGTTTCATTCAAGGCTAAACTGCCCTGCTTTAGCTTCTACTTTTTGTGGGATAGAACAGACACGTGAATCAGATCAATGGACTTGTGATGAATTTCCCTCTTTTAATTGGGTATAATTTGTTTATCACCCCACTCCCTAAGTAATATACCACGGTCCAGCATTACCTCCTGCCAGAAGCATAACAATGCAACTGGGCACCTGGGGAGGCTGCAACACAGGGATAGCAGCACCTTTTGGCTATGGTGATGCCTCTAATGTGATTGGTAGAGGGTTTTTTTCTGTTCCCCCCCATACCCTCTAAGTAGGTGCCCAGGGTTGCTGCCTGGTCACCCCACCCTAGTTACACTACTGCCTCATACCAGAACCAGGGTCTGAACTGAGACAGTGAAATGATTGGAAGGTAATCCTTCTTTTCTTTTTTTCTTTTTCTTCTACTTGTACTAATTTGTTATTGAATTATTGTCCATCAATACAGCACCTGATTGAGCTGGCATTTTAAACCCCTTTGTATACTTTTTGATTCGAGAAATATCAAAGTCTTAGACTAGCTGCCTGGTAATGAGATCATTATATATAAAATAGTGAAGTGCTTGCAGGGAGTCTAATGATTGCTCTGCTCAGGTATGCAGTGCATACTTATTAACGACCAAGTACAGTCCACCTTAGATACTTCTCCAGTGCTAAAAGCACATCAGCTTCTTCAGCATAAGGCTTAACTCTCAGGAAACGACTGACTGATTAAAGCTGAACATACGTTTTTTATGAGATATGTTCAAAGGTGAAAGAAGCCTGCGCTATGTGCTTACTTTTAATTTGGTAATTTAAAGAATTTTGATTGAAAAGACAAGAAGACAAGTGAGATATTTATAGGATCGAAACCATATTGATTCCCTTCGATGATTATTCCCTTTGCTTATACAGCCTCAAGCATGCTGTTAAGCATTGATAGTTAATAACAAAAATGGCTGTGGTAAGTCATACATTAGTCTCCTGTATCTCCATTGAAATCAGTGCAGTTACAGTAGGTAAAAATAGAGTAATGCAGTAGTCAATCAAGCTCAGTCCTTTGTAATGAGGGAAGAAGACATACCAGAGGTGTAGCCACATATTTAAAGCAAACAAAGAAAGGGCTGGGGGATGGATGGGAAGAGTTTCTGCTGAAACTCTCATTTTGCTGATCTTACATAGCTCATACGTGAAATTTCTGATTCAAGTACATCTCTGTTTGACTGTGATGACTTCGGCTTGTCACCCCTGTGCCAAAGCCAAGTTTGTGATAAGCTACTTGCTTTCTGAAGCACATAGGCTGTGAAACTTATTCGTGTGAGTTTCTCTCTGACATTCAGAAAAATGTTTTTTTTTATCTTTTTCCTCCGCTACCAACTTTACATGTGTTGGGACAAAGCCAGTCCTGAAGGAAGTGAGTAAATAATATTTAAGTCATTAAGTACACACAAGGAATCAGCTGTGTCATTCAGGCAAATCAGACAGTTGTCTAGAACAGCAAAATATCAGAAGCAATAAAACATGTGTCCCTGAAGGCTGGTGAAGGGAAGACATCTGCTTGCTTGTCTTGGGCTGCAGAGCTCCTATATGCAGCCCCAGGGATTAGCTATGTATATGAAACTCTCTAGGTTGGCATTTTTATATGGTTTAACCTAAAAAGATGTATTAAAGCTAATAATCCCAGAATTTTTTTGTAAACTAAGTGGATTTAGGGTCGCTTACAACAGCTTGGCATTGCAGATGCCGAATGAATTGATGTCAGCAAACTCAAAGAGCTAGTAGGATTCTGCCAGCATAGCATCCTGCAGGAGAGTTGCTGCCTCGTCACAAAGAGGAGCACAGTGAAGAAGGAAGGATCTTGGCTGACAGTCCAAGTTAGCACGTGCTACAAGAGCAGTAGCATGCCTGTGGTCACACTTGGCTTAGTAAGAGAAGGGAGCCGAGAGCAGTGGCAGTACAAAGAAATCAGAAGGGCGCAGCTCTCGCCATGCAAACTTCTGCTTTTCAGGTATCTTAGTCTTTGTCCTGCTATCCCAGGTCCAATATGGAGGGTCTGTCTCTCAGAACATGCAAAAAAAGGAAACTCATTTCCACTTCAGGGACAGCATCAAAGCTGAGAACAAAAATTCTTCCTTACTCCAAACCACAAACCTAGGACTCATCTCAAATGCAGATCCACACGGATGGAGATTTACTTCCCTACTGCATGGAACTTACCAGCCCTCTTGGATGCTTCCATGTCTTGTGTTGGGGAGAAGGGAGGATTTAACATTGCCTTTTCTTCCAGCCTGTTTTGCTGGAATCTCTACGATTTGTATCAGTCCCAGGAAGCTCAAACTCCTGACATGCCTCTTTGGGACTGTGAAGGAGCTCCAAACTTCTCACTCTGTTGGTTGGAGTTCCAGCTCCAGGCTCTAACAAAATCAGGAGCTTAGTTTCTCTCCCAAACATAAACTATTTGCCACCAATACACCATTTCCTCTTTCTCAATTCTATTTTGCATGGCCTGCAAACTGAGTAATGACCTGGAATAAGGCAGTGCTGGCCAAGCCTAAAAGAGCTGGTGCATCCTTTTGTGGTCCTGAGGTATACGTATTTATGTCTAAGAGCATGAAAAACCATGAAACCAGTACTAATTTTTCACCCTGTAATTAGTTTCTCCTCTTCTTTCCCTTTGGGATGTATATAGGTTTCAAGATAATTTTATAAGGAACTTGGAGTAACTTTCTAGGTTAATACCTTGGTGGCCTTTAGCCCTCTAGGTCCTTATTGGCTGATTGCACTGCTGCGACAATGAATCCAGCTTTGTTTTTTTATCTTTATGCCTGCTTGTATTACTGTGTCCTGCAATCAACTCTAAGTGAGGTAAAAAATGAGAACGGATTTTGTACTTATGATTTCAGCCTTCCTTTATCTAGTGTAAGAACTGAGGTGTTAACTTCCAAACAAGCTACATTTGTAGTAAACTTAAAAGCTTCTGTATGACTCATATTTATTTTTTTTTATATATATATAGTGTGTGTGTGTGTGTGTGTGTGTGTGTGTGTGTGTGTGTGTACACACACACACACACACACACACACACACAGTCTTCATAAAGTCCTTGTGGACAACCTAAGTTATTAAAGTTTAAAAGTGCACAAGGTCTTTATGAAGACCCTGTATGTATGCATGCATGCATGTATGTATATGAGTTATAAGTGAGTTAAAATATAGCTGATCATCACAATAGTACTTCATCGTCTTCCATGCAGTTGCAGTGGGGTTTTTTTGTTTCTTAAAGTGTATGCATTTGGCTACATTATTTATTGCACCAATGGCTTCTCAGACAATCCATTTGGCTGAGACGGGGTCATGAGACCTAAAATAGTTTTGTGCCATTCCCCCCCTAGATGGTCAGTAATCTTCTGAACTATTGGCCATTGAGCATTTGGCCAAGGAAGGGTCTCATAACCCTGTGAACTAAAAGCAGAGCAAACACTGCAGAAGGTAAATGTTTAAGGGCATTTAGAAAAAAAGGACCTTTTTAATTGAGATATTTAAACTTATTCCTGACTTCAAGGCATGGGGGAGGGCAGTGTCTTTGGTCTCCTATTGCTTTA
This sequence comes from Alligator sinensis, assembly GCF_000455745.1. Lineage (NCBI taxonomy): Eukaryota > Metazoa > Chordata > Crocodylia > Alligatoridae > Alligator > Alligator sinensis. The sequence goes on along the minus strand of NW_005843251.1, from coordinate 157,167 downwards.
TAGTCTTGCCTGATGAACTATTGGACAGAGAAATTATATGTAAATCAAATAAAACTGACACAGAAATAACAGTAAATGAAAATAGTTGTAAAAAACTTTCAGGGACATCAGGCAGAGTTTTCAAGGATGTCCTGAATAAAATGAAGTTTTTATAGTGGATGTGACTGACAGCAACTATAAAAAAAAACTGAAGGAAAAAAATGTCACATACATTAATCCAAGATGGACGCTGGAGCTTTTGCCATTCATGCTGCAATTGTACATGACAAAGGGAGCTAAAAATACTGATGCCGGGTATAAAAATATTTTTAAAAGCAGTGAATGGTGTACAGCTTGGGTTTCAAATTTGCCAAGGAAAAGGCTGTATCTGTTATCATGGCAGGGACCTTGAATACTGGGTGTCAGCATTGTTGTTGTGATCCTTACAGTGCAAGCTCCCTCTGTTCATCTTGCCTATAGTAGCTGCTGAAGACAGGAGTCCTTAAACCTCAGCTAGGTCCAAGCACAGGAAAGATCTTCCACCCCAGCTATTTCTCATGTGGTTTCATGAATGGGTATGGCTCCTCTGTTTGTTTTTCTTCTTTGTACAAAGCAGTCCTCTAAGAGGGACCATTCAAACACTTCTCTACACTTCTGCGTAATGACTGGTGGCCATGCTGCTGCTAAGTAAGCATGCTTTGTGGGACACCCCAGGAGACCTTTGACCCAACAGCTCAATGATTACACATAAAATAGGGATTTAAGTCCTGTTTGATGGGCCACCTCAGGAACAGTGGGGAATGTGTTTAGGACGTTTGCCACTGAGTGTGCCTACTCCTGTGCTTTGTGTGAAGGCAGCATTGCCTCCCCTCCCTCCTGAGCTCTGACTAATGGAAGAACGCAGGCTTGGGCATGACAAACATTTCTTTAAACCTGCAGTGATTAGCTTCTGTATTAAAAATGAATAAGTTCTTGTCTTTCCTTTTCCCTTCAAGCCATCAGCAGTGAGTGCAGTCATGAGGGAGCAACATTTTTCTCATAAACAAGCATCCAGAATGAAAGAGCTGCTCTTTCCTTTTTTTTTTTTTTTTTAACAGGAACCATCCCTGCAGTTTAAGGATTTCATAAAAGTGATTTTTAGTCTGAAAAATTCTAAGATTGTCTGGGTGTCATTATCCACAAATCACAGTGCCAAAACCCCCAAATCCATATGCCCTTACTGAGAGATGCTACTAACTAGGCACTAAGGAAACATTAACCATCATGGGGTAGCTCTTTGTCGTATGTGTTTTCAGTAAGTCATTTGTATGAAAGGTAGCTTGTTCCTAGCTCCCTGTTTTGGCTCTACCATCAGTATTTGGCTCATCTAGGTATGATTTGGACCATACTGTTACATACTTGTAATAGTTTTGTGGACAACTAACAAGTAACCCAGTTCTGTGTGGAGGGATCGGACACTGAAATGTTGGAGACGTTGTAACAGGGCACTGGGTTTGAATCCCTTTTGCAGGCCTTGTTTTTAGCTGCTTTCCTTGTTTTCACAGACTAGCGAGGGACGCATGTTGCAGGTAAGGCTCTAAGCTCTGGCTATCGGTACAGGGGGGAAAAAAAGGACAGGGATTCTTTGAATTAATGTTTTTGTTCTTTATTTCCTGGCTTTATTTCCCTTTCCTTGAGATGATTTATTTTTTGGAGGGAGCAGCGTTCCACCTGTTTGCTAGAGCTGGACAAATTTTGGCTGATATACAGATGCTGTGCTTAGCACAACTCCCCCTTCTATTGTCTGCTTTGGTGCATTAGGATTTGAATGTCCTTGCTGTCTCCTAATGCCCAGGACAGTCTCAAGATGTATTTTGGCAAATGCAAAATCCAATAGTCATTGAACCTCCTGATAATCTTCTATGCCCTGTAGAAGCATGCATTCATTTCATGAGGTAAGAAATAAAGCTATTCCTTTCTAGGCATACATTAGCATTTGTAACAATGTGCTTCAAAAATGTAATTTAAATGGAACTGATTAGAATTTTGATACTGCACCAAAGAACCTCTAAACAAATGCTGATCAGGTAATGAGCTGAACAAGTCATTTATTTTAGTAGCATAGCCATCTACTCAGCGTTCGGGTCACAGATTTCCAAACATGTACAGTGACTGTTTGCTAATTATGCACTTCTCACTCAGTAATTGTCCAGTTTAACTGCACATCATCTGCTTACGCGTGAGGGCACATGAGACCGCATGCAATAAAAAAATAAAAGGGAGAAGACCACTGCATTTTTAAAAATCATGTGGGTCTTATCTTGTGTATCGCTGCAAATACTACTGTTAGAATTGAGCCTTGATGTTGTGTGGCCTGTCTTAGCTTACAGAAAATAAGAGTAGTAAATGTGCAGTACATTTTTATTATGGTTTGAAGACTGAAGTCTATCTTAGTTCCTAATCTCTGTAATACACAGCTCTCTTCTGTTATTTGGGACAAGAACATCACATGAAGAATGGGCAGGCTAATGTAACATGTCCCATGTTTTCTCATCTGGGTGGTTTCTATGAGACATCTTTCAGTCCAGTGGGCTCCCTCTTAGAGGGGGCACAAGAATAGCAGTTGCCACTGCTGCCAGCTCAGCTGCTACTGCAGCTGGCATGGCTCCTGCCACCCAGGGCATGGCCCCTGGAAGTTGTGCCCCTGACAAGAGGTTACAGTTTTCATATGCTACTTGGACAGCTTCTAGTGAGGGCAGGAATTTGCTGGGGAGAAGACAGCAGAGCGGCTGCTTGAGAGGAGTAGAGATTGAAGACTGAGGCAGCAGGGATGGAGAGTCCTGAGAAGTATTGGCTCAGAGGTCCAGACTGCAGAGGAGTATGTGGCTGAGAGGTGCCAGGAGGGCTAAGAGATTGTGTGAAAATAGGTGGGAAGTAGTCCAGGGAAATTTGAGGAACCAACTTGGAATGGAAGCCACAAAAAGCTGAGCAAGAGATGCCAGAAGTCAACATGATGAGCAGCAGGGAGCCCCCGAGAGCTAGCTGATGGGGAAATGCTGAGGACAGGGGTGTGTCCTAGAGTGCCACCCCTCCTCTCAGGATTCACAGTCCAGAACGTCTCATGAAGGTAGGTGTCCCCACTCTTCCTTTTATATCTCTCTATCCCTTGTATTTTACATGAATAGCTCCTGGAAAAGCCCCTGGCTCCTAGCACTGTCCCATCCCACATAGGTGCCCTAACCAATAAGTTGCAGAATCACACTTGCTCTCCTTCCGTCTCTTTCTGGCCCACTGAATCCTTAATTATTTTATGCAAAGTGGAACAGCTTGAGCAATGGACATAGAAACTACCAAGAACCCCCTTCCCCACTGCCCTTGAATAGCCTGCAGGCTGCTGGTTCAGGGCAGCCTTGTGGAAGGTCGGAAATGTGCATTTGAATCCCTTCAGGTAGAGACAGGAATTGAATCTGTGTCTCTAACATGTTGGGTGAGTGCTGTAATCACTGTACTATAGTGTACAGTTGTATGCTGGGGGAAGGGGGCACCACCTCCTCCAGCTGGCCATTGAAGGATAGTAGCAGTTGTCACTACATCTTGTGCAGAGCTTGATTCTGCAGGTAAGTGATCTGAAAATGAGTAACAGATTGAGCCCCCCTGGCAACACAGGTGGGAGAACACCTAGTTTGTGAATCTCATAAGCTTAGGTACGAGAGAGGCTCTGAGCTGTCTACTACAGCCAAATCTGAGCTATTTGTGTGCGTGCTCAGGAGCAAAGCTTCAGGCTTCTAGGGATCTTTAATGCTGAAAATTAGAAATCTAAAGACTATAGAAGCAGCACCAGGGTTAGGTGAAGCTGAGTGGGGTTCTAAAGATCGAAGATTCGGACTTAGGTGCCATACTCCCACCTAACCCCTAGTTGAGACACCAAAGTCCTTGTGGCTCTGGACTATGGATCCTTTAGAAACCATTACCCTACACTGGTACTTTCCTTTGGATGCTCATGCCAACATCCCAAAGGCAGATCTGGTGGGGGGTACAGTGGTGTAGTTGCACCCTGCTTTGATTGCTGGTCCACCCAAAGTTTAAAACAGCTGCCTGGCAGTGGCAGCAGCATTTCTAGTCAGGCAGCAGTGGTGGAGTCAATTGACTTTATGGCTTATTCTAATTTGCCTATTTCCATCTACACTGCATTTCACAGGTGGTAATGACCCTCTCTTCTTTTTAATGGTCTTGATATTCAACCAAACAAGCTAACCTTTCTTCTGCAGTTGTGTTCCTGGTAACATAGCTCCTAGTTCACAGCCCTGAAGACTGTTTTGAACTGTAGCCAAAAACCTTGTCAGGCATGGAAATAACTTTCAGTGAAGCATGGCATGCACTGTCAAGATGCTCAAGAAGGCTAAACTTCATTTGATGAATCTGAAAAAGGGATATCCATTTCATTCTAATGACTGCAGGACTAACAAAATTGCATATTTTGATTATTTTGCCTAGTTTATTGTTGTTATAAACAATATATGATATAGCAAATTAATCCACTTTCCAATAACTTAAAATGGACTTCAGCTCTGATCTTAAACTATATAATATAGCTATAGGCCACTAGCTTATTAGTAAAGCTTCTAGTTTCTTTTTAACTTGATAGAAATGTGCATTGTGTTATATGTGATGATACCCCACACCATCTGAACTTCTCCCTCCCTCCCTGCTTTTTAAAAATCCTAGATCTGCCCATGCAACATCTGGGAGACTTAGGCTGGTTAGTACCTAGGGGTATGTGTGTACTATATCATCATTCTTGGTGAGGAACCATCTTGAGCACACTCTAAGCATCTATTGTACTCACATGTACCAAAACAGTGATGAAGCTGCCCTTGTCGGGTTGGGAAGAGAACCTTCTATGCTCATTCTCAAATTCACTGGAGATAGTCCTTGAGCACTAGGGATGTGGTGTAGATCTACTGTATGTCACTTCGGAAAACCGGCCTTCTAAATCCATTAGATACTTTGGCAAAAAATTAGCGTAACATCAATTTTCATGTTCTTTTGTAAGAGAAAATATTCATGTTCTTACAATTATTTGTAATGTACTTAATTAGTGAAGCTATTGTTAGAGGTATGTCTAACAAAGAACCTATAAATCTTATGGTACACAGAGGAGCACTCCCAGGCATTCTCTGCTGAAGAGAGCTTTACACAGTATGGTTATATGTAAAAGCTGCTGGCCAAAGCTTTTACTCTTTGTGCGGGAGTCAGGGGCTATTGCCTACATGAGAACTGGAGGATTTGCTACCCATATTAGATAAGTAATAATTACTGTATTTACTTGTACTTCAGTATTTCCCATCAACAGTGCAAAAGAGGCGGTGGCTTTATAATGGGACAAGTACAAATTATTTCTGATTATAAAACATCTAAATACATACAGAGAGCAGTAGGAATGGCACCGTTAATTTGTTTACTAATAAACAAGTACGCTATTAATAATAGCTTAAGTACACTACACAGCATTTTTAATTTAAAAATTCTGAATTATATGCACAGCTTTCAGTGGCTAATTTATTGTTATACTTTTCTGCTAGAATAATTACAGTTATTGTCTTATCTAATATATTGTTATGAATAATTATATTAAAACACAGATACAAATAATAATTAGTGGTTGATAAGGTTAATGTTACTAATTCACAGGACAGAAAGGTCTTGAGCCTGTTCCCATTGAAGTCAGTGGGACTTTTGCCATTCAGTGGGGGAATGATTGACTTAAATAGTCATCCAATCTCCCTCCTTTTTGTTATTTGGATGCTTATAGTCAAGAACTTTAAACTCTATTATGTTGTGCATAGAATTAAGCTTTTGATGGAAAGAAAGGATAGTTTGTGTCAGCATAGTCCAATGTTTCTTTGGAATCTTGTGCTATACTTAACAATTGGCATAATGCATGTTGTTGTTTCTTTGGTCTTGTATGCAAATAATTAGAATGGAATTTTTTTTCAGAGACCCTCCCACTGAGCTAGCAAGTCTTTAGAGTAGCATAGTTCTTTCCAACTGCTCCAAACCAAAGCCAGGAATCCAATATGCTGCAACATCCATCATGTGATTTCCCATTATTTAATTGGTTTTGCAGGTTGTTACTTTGTAAAGAGCTTTTCTAAAAGGAATGCAAAATATTCACTTTTAGAAAACGTATCTCCGATCTGGACTGTAAAGAGGCAGCCTCCGGTTAACACTGTTTCACTTAGTGCTATTTTGCTATAACGCTCATTTGAAATTGATACTTGATTTCACTTAGCGCTCAGTGAGTTTCACATAAAGCTTGCGGTCACCATCTTGGGTCATTAAAAACAATTGCGGTTGCCATCTTGGGTTGTCAAATACTTTCGGTTTCGCTTAACGCTCATTTTACTTAACGCTTCGTTTTTCAGGAACCAATTAAGAGCACTAAGTGGGGGTTGCCTGTATCTGCATAATAGGTCAGGTCTAAATTCAGGACTGAATATTGCTGAACTTTGGAAAAAAATTAGCTTCTGGATCTTAGTATTTTAGCTTCTGCTCTGAGGACCAAAATAGTCACTTGAAAGTTGTCCAGGGAAATCATCATTTAAGCTATCAGCACCACAGTACTATATAAACTTCCAAAAAGCAATGCTGTAGGCCCATGAAAATCTTCTCTAGGGAAAATCCATGGGTTAGCCCCTATTGCATAGAGCAAAATAATACAAAACCCAAAAGGTGATATGGCTTTTAGATTTTCAAAACTTCATACCAGGTTTTATTTATAGTTTCATAGTTGGTAGGGTCAGAAGGGACCTGAGCAGATCATCAAGTCTGACCCCCTGCCATGGCAGGAAAAAGTACTGGGGTCCAATGACCCCAGCAAGGTGTTCATCTAGCCTCCTCTTAAAGACCCCCAGGGTAGGAGCCAGCACCACTTCTCTTGGAAGTTGGTTCCAGATCCTAGCTGCCCTAACTGTGAAGTAGTGCCTCCTGATGTCTAGCCTGAATCTACCCTCTGCCAGCTTGTGACCGTTATTTCTAGTCATTCCTGGTAGTGCTCTGGGGAACAGGGACTCCCCCAATGTCTGCTGGTCCCCCCTGACTAGTTTGTAACAGGCCACTAGATCTCCCCTCAGCCTTCTCTTGTGGAGGCTGAACAGGTTCAGGTCCCTTAGCCTCTCCTCATACGGCCTTCCCTGCTGACCCCTGATCATGCGGGTGGCCCTCCTCTGGACCCTCTCCATGTTGTCCACATCCCTCCTGAAGTGCAGGGCCCAGAACTGGATGCAGTACTCCAACTGCAGCCTGACCAGTGTCGCATCTCAAGCAGGTCCAAGGAGGTGATCCTCCCCCTCTATGCATCTGTGGATGCATGACAAGGTGTGGTTGGCCTTCCTGACCGCGTCCCCACACTGTCGGCCCATGTTCATTTTGGCATCAATAATGACTCCAAGATCCTTTTCTGCCTTTGCACTGACAAGAAGGGAGTTTCCCCGCCTGTAGGTATGCTGCTGGTTCTTCCTCCCCAGGTGCAGCATCTTGCACTTGTCAGTGTTGAACTGACCATTTAAAACACACACCTCAGAATTAATGGAAATCACCTAAAACTGCCAAAAAAGTAGGGATTGTGGGGAAAAAATACTGACTGTATAATCCCATTGGTGCTACTGTGTAGGGTATTGATCACTATGAACCCTGTTATTGAAACAGAACAGCAAAGGTGTGACACCAATTCTAAAATCCTTAAATTCTGAGGAAATAAGAGGGGCGTCAAACTGTTTTTGGAAACAATTAGGATATATATTTGGAGAAAGAAAGGGAAACTTGAAGGGTGCAGCGAACAAAGGAGGAAGAAGGAATTGGAATAAACTGCAGGACAGATTGGCCAGGATGGTCATTAATGTTTGTAAATCAGTTTGCATACTGTGGGATATGTTCATAATCTTAATCTAATAGTCTGAGACTAAAATGAGGTAAGGCATAGATATGTGCATTCATCCATTAGCTCACAGAAACAGACACTATTTATACAGCCTCCCAAAGTGTGCTGGGTTATTTATACAAATGTAAGAAAATGAAAAATGCAAAAGGGTCAAAAATCTTCATGACTTTTTCGTTTGTATGATCATAGCTTTATTTTAGCTCCAAAGTTCTGCAGGTATCTATTACAAAACACTTAAGGATATTCATCTGTTCAAATTGCTTGATTGCCCAAACATTCCTAACCTTTGCATTTCGAATAGGATGGATGCCTCCTGTGTAGAAAGGTTTGTATAACAATGAGCAATGTCACTCAAACTGAGCATCAAGGTATGAGACAATAAAGGCCATTTGCTAATAAGGACTCTCTCCTGCATGCCATTAAAAGATTTTTCTTTAATTCACTTGTTTGAATTAGGGAGTTTATGGATTTTGAAACACCAGATAGCAAGCCATGTGTGGCATTGCTTGGTCTGGCATGTTGAATTTAAGAATTCTGGGATGATAGGTTTAATTCAATTTTCTTATTAAGTAAGAAAAGAATTTTCTCAGATAAATGTACGATTTATATTTTGTAAAACTGATGTCAACTAATCCACAGGGCTTGAAATGCTGCATTCCAGCGCTACAGCAGCAGTAGGGGATGGCTATTAATGGCTCTTCAATCAAAGGAGCTAGGACTGAGCTCCTTGGTGCCAATGGTACAACTAGTACATTTCCCCACAGTGTTGTTTTTCCTAAGAAAAGTGAATGAGATGGATATAACCTTTAATGGGCTACACTGTGACTTCAACTAGATACCAGTACCAGGCAGGAAGGAGCTGTCCTTGCCATTCTTACATGTGTTACTCATACCCATTGACTACAGGCAATTCAGAGGAGCTAGCAGGGCCACTTTATCCATTTAATTTCTCAGGAGCAGGTGGATGAAGAATGGATATGTACAGGAGTGAAATAGATAGACCTTTTTCTTTACCCTCTCTCTCTAGCCAGAAGGAATTTAGGATTGGAGTCTACTACTGGCATCAGCTAGCAATATATTGTTATCCCTGGAGCAGGGAAGAAGGGGGAGAGAAACTGAAGCTGGCAGGAGTATCTCTGAAGGTTCGGCTACACTGCAGAGCTGTGTACAGATACCAGAGCTAGCTTTAAATAAGCTGGCTCAGGGACTAAAGCAATCTAACCATGGCAGCACAGACCTCCACACAGGCTAGTTTTCCTATAGAGCTCTGAGTTGCTCTAGTTATTTGCACATGCATTTTTTCCATGCCCACAGCTTCCATGCACAAGAATATGAATCTGTGCTGCCAAGTGCATTTTCATGTGCAAATTCAGTTGTCAGGTGCCTAGCCAGTTGTTTTGTCTGCACAAATATGAACTGCTTACATACACAGCTGAAAGCTTGATTCTTAACTAGGGAGCCTCAGTATCCTTTCAAAGGTGCCACAGGGTGCTGCACAGTGTTGCCTGTTAGGTGTACAAATGTGATTCACAAGATGAACTCAGTGATTTCAAAGAGTAATTCAGAATGTTAAAAGCATTCTGACCTGTTGTGAGCTTCCTTAATTCTTTGCAACAGAAGAATTGCTCTATTTTTCTGTAGTCAAAAATGACTGAAAGCTCAGAGCTGGCATTTTCTGAGGGTGCTTTGAATCTAAAAAGGTAGAGAGCCCCTGGGTTAAATTCTAAGGTGGTATAAATTAGCATAAGTCCTTTGGAGACAATAGAGAGATGCTGATTTATACCAGCTGAGAAACCAGCCTGACGTGTTTGCAAGGACCAGGGTATGAAACCTTGGACATGCAGAGTCAGGCATACAGTTTTTGAGTGGTTTGAAAGTCCCTTGACATGGCTGATCCTTAACTCTTTTCTCAGTTTTGTAGAATCAGCTTTGTGGTCACTGCAGTTCCTCTTAAGATAAAGCCCTTCTGTGACTAACTATCATGTACTATCATGTATAGCTTCATAGATCCTTCTGGGTTGTTTTTAATTCCTGAAGTGTTATGCTGAATTTCCTAAATGGAATTCTGCCTGTGTCTGGGAATGGGGACCAGAACAGGGGCAAGAGCTTGGAATGCTACACATGGCATCAAAATGCTACACATGACATCGAATTGTGCCAGAGGTTTCCCACAGAGAGTTCAATCTTGCTGCAGTTTCACATGTGGGGCTCCTTGAGTCCAATAACAAACATGCATGAAAGCATGTGGAAAGCAGATGGATGAATTGACTAAAAAAAAAAAAAAGCTTACGTAATTTTCCACTTGAAAGGAAAATGACAAATGCTTGTCACATCACTTAATAATACACTTCTGCAAGGCACTAGGTACTACAGTAGTGTGAATGCTATAAGAACCTGCATAGAATAGGCTATTGACTTCTATGTGTTTCTGGTAGCTGTAGAAGTGCCTTTCAGTTATAATTGGGATGCATACTGATCACAGTGCAGGTGTAACAGTTACTGGTCTTTAATAAAAGATTTAACCATGGAAAGTAGCAATTAGGCCTAATGTAACATTGCTTTTGATAGAGGACCAAATCGGCCTGAAATATACCCCGTGAGGACAAAGGATGGAAAAAGAGAGCACAGGGACAAGAGCCTGCTGCTCGTTTTACACAAGATTTAAACCCACACTGTTCATTTACACAGGGTGCTGAATGAAGAGAACTTGCTCTAATGCCTCCCTCCTAAAGCGTCTTTTTCATTTTGCAAAGCAGAAGGCAGGAACAGTCTGTGCATGTCTAAGAGCCTGACTAATTGTGCTGTGGTTCACACTGAATACGCGAGTGCCTAGGAATTATTTATGCTGCAGCAAGAACAACTCTTCAGGGATTGCAAATGCATTAAATCCTACACTTAACTGATTGCCTTTTCCTTTCATATAGGTGGGGTGTTTGTTTGGAATGTACTGGCTATTGGGAAGCTCTTGGCTTTTTCCTGACCTAAGTGTGCTCTAAAGCTTTGAGCCTTATTTAAAATAAATAAAAACCATTTGTTAGAATCAATACAGTGCATTAAGCTGTTCCCATGATGCTGAATATAGAGCTATTTGATAGAACTGACTGTCATGCAGTTTGAGCAATGTTCTTATGACAGAAAGTATGAAAACTGATGTTCAAAGGACCCCATCTCATCCTTGTCTCAGCTGCCCAGAGATAGGGGCAAGGGCAGGGCTCAGAGGGTGCTGTATTCTTGTACATCAGGAGTGTCAAACATTAGGCCCATGGGCCTTATTTGCTCTGTGAAGCCCTATGATTCAGACCGTGGGTCTCAGACAGACCCTGCATGCCTCACGGCATGCGGAGCTGGTCTAGCATATGGGCTGGACCTGGTATTGCGGGCACTAAATGCAGCACAGATGGTCTGGTGTGTGGGACCTGTGAAGCTGAACCCAGCCACATGTGGTACATACGGTACAAAGAGCTGCCATGGGGTACGTGCTGCATTTGGTGCTCCAGTGGGCTGATCCTGTGTGCTGGCTTCAGTGCACAGTCCTGATCCAGCCCGCAGACTGGCCCAGCAGCCCTCTTCCAGCTTGCGGGGCCAGATGAGTTTGAGTCTGTTGTATATTGTAGGACCCAGCTACTTGGAGCTCAGGTGGCTGTGTGTGTGGTCAGAAACAGGGTAGGCCAAGAAAAGGCCAAAGGATAGGGTAGAGCTGGAACCAGCTCAGGGGCGTGCAATTATTTCTGGCAAAGGGCTGCTTACCAAGTTTTGGCAAGCTGTTGAGGGCTGCGTGGGTAGCCCCACCCCTTGACAGGTGCCCCACCCCCTGGTCACCATCTTGGGACTGGAAGTCCAACCCCCTTAACCTCTGACCTTTGCCACCAGAAGTCCTTCCCTTTGCCCCTGGAAGTGTTCCTTTGGGGAAGAGGGTTTGCTATCTTAGGGAAAAAAAAACATATTATATACTAAAAATCCAAACACCCTTAATAATATATTTTCATTTAATTTAAAATATATATTTTGGTCTGATTTGTGTGTGCTTGTGCTGTATATGTGGAAGTGATTACATAAAAGCTCAAAATGCATTCTTACTTGTATATTGTGTGGGGTGTGCATGGATGTCAAAGGGTATGGGGGTTTGTGGGGATGTGTGTGTGTGTGTGTGTGGGTATGGTATTGTGGATATGGGAGCCACAGGGTGCAGAGTGGCCAGCGGGTGGGAGGAAAGTGGCAGCAGGGGAGGGGGAAAATGGAAGTGAGTGGGCATGGAAGAAGGCTGGGCCTGTGGGGCCCAGAGTAGGGTGGTAGGAGCATGGGGTGTAGGCTGGCAGGGGTCTATGGCAGGGGTTCCCAACCTTTTTATACTGTGGACCTGCAAACTGTATAATTTACAGATTTAATTTACTTGTTTAAATTTAATTTTTATGCGGGGGGGGGGTGTTGTGAGGATTGGATGGGGGGGGGGCAACAGGAGACCCTGCCGGGGAGGGGGCTGGGC
>NW_005843251.1:143806-144629 GCF_000455745.1 Alligator sinensis | reverse complement strand
GGCAGCTGCCCAGAGCCCATGTGGGGTTGTCCTGCCCCTCCTCTGCATCCTCACTGCCTGTGGGGCAGTGGTGCCAACAGAGAGCGGGGGCCAGGCAGCCCTGTGTGGGCTCCAAGCAATTGCTGCAGGGAGCACTGGTGGCGGGAGCGGGAGGGACTACTTTTCCCGTACACTCAGCTGCAGTTTGTTCCTCACTGCCACTGCCAGCCTGGGCCCTACGCCAGTACTGGGCTTGCCCATCAGGCTGAGCAGCAGTGGCAGTGGGGCATGAACTGCTTCTGCCTCTCCTCGCTGCTGCCACGTGGCCACTGCTGCCACACTGGGCAACACAAAGCCAGTGGCAAAGGAGCTGCAGCGGAGCCTAGTACAGAGCAGGCTCTGGCAGACTGGGCATTGGCAGCTGGAGTGGGGTTGGTGCTTTTCCCCCACACTCAGCTGCAGCTTGTTTGTCACCACCATTGCCAGCCTGGGCCCTGTGCTGGTTCTGGGCTCTCCTGACAGGCTGAGTGACATCAGCAGTGGGGCAACACAAAGCCAGTGGCAAAGGAGCTGCAGCGGAGCCTAGTACAGAGCAGGCTCTGGCAGACTGGGCATTGGCAGCTGGAGTGGGGTTGGTGCTTTTCCCCCACACTCAGCTGCAGCTTGTTTGTCACCACCATTGCCAGCCTGGGCCCTGTGCTGGTTCTGGGCTCTCCTGACAGGCTGAGTGACATCAGCAGTGGGGCATGAACTGCTGTTGGGGCGGGGGAAAACTGGCCACTCCCTGTGGCAGCCACTTGGAGCCCATGTGGGGTTGCCTGTGGCCCCCCTCCCTTGGCACCGC
>NW_005843251.1:122732-143069 GCF_000455745.1 Alligator sinensis | reverse complement strand
GCCAGCCAGTGGCAGCTGGGTGGGAACGCGGGACCCACGCTGGTCCGGCAGGGCCCAGAGTGGGCAGCAGGAGTGCAGGGTCCCAGCTGGCTGGGTCTCTATGCACCTGGGCCATCTCCCCTCTTTCCCCGCTGGTGCAGTGTAGCCCAGCTCCATAGACCCCTGCCAGCCCATGCCCCATGCTCTGGGCCCCACCAGCACTGGCCTCAGGACACCATGCTCCTGGATGCCCACTCACTTTCCCTCTCCCGCCTCCCTCTGCCACATTCTCCATCTTCCTGCCCAACCCCCCATCCCCTTCTTACTTGAATTTCCCACTCAGGGCAGAGAGGCGCAAACAGCCCTATGGCCCCTGGCCAGAAGCCCCTGCTAGCCAGGGGCTTCTGGCTGGGGGGTGGGGCCAGACCGGCCCTGCTATTGCAGGAGCCTGCTGGGGCTTCCGCTGGGTCCAACTGCCCCTGGCTGCTGTCATCTTTGTCAGACAGCTGGGGCAGGTAAATATTAATTTTGTAAATTTTTTAGGGGCCCTGCAGGCTGGATAGAATGGCTTGGTGGGCTGGATCTGGCCCATGGGTCGTATTTTGCCCATCCCTGTTCCAGGTCCTTTGGCAATTAGCCCCCACAGAGTAGCTTGAAAACTCAGGGCTGTAGTAGTAATCGCAGTTGAGGCATAGTACATTGGGTCTGGCCTTAAGGGCTCTAGAAATGCCTTGGACCAAGCTCAGGTGCTCAAGCTAGTGAGTCTTAACAGCCTGTTGAGCAGCAGTTGCATTGCATGGCCCTTTGTAAGAATGCTTGTAAATCTTGTAATTGTTTTGCTTGGCCAGCTTTTTCGCAGACTCTGCAGTCAATTTTGGATTGTTTCAAGGCCCTTAGTAAAACAAATCCATCTCCTCACCAGAAGGGGATCAAGGTGGCAGCTAACTAATGCTGGTAGATCCATGTAGAAGGGAACAGCTGAGGCACAAAGAGTGATAGTAGTAGAGTGCTCAGATACAAGAGAAACACCAATAATATCTATATACCATATCTCGGGCAACTCAGATGTTGCTTCAATATAACTGCATTCATAGGCTGGAGCTCCAGTGACCATTTTAAGCAGGCAGAGAGGGGGTCAGCCAGGCCTGCCTGCTATTACACCCAGCCCAGAAATTTGTGAATGAATGACTATACCCAGTAGCGGAATGAGTAGAGGTGCTCACCTCAGGAAAGCAAGGGCAGGAAAGGAATAGGTTCTGAGAGCAGGGGAAAGCTCGGGTGGTGGGGAAGAGGGATATGGGGGCAGCACTCTTACCCATGCTGGGAACTCCACAGTCCTGGATGAGCTGGGGCTGCTGGCATGCATGTTTTACCCATTCCAGCTGTTGAACTGCTTTGCAGTTCCTGGCATGGGAATGCTGCCAGGGTGCAGACTCCACAGGGGTGGAGGATGATTTTGGTGTCTGGGGCAGGTGCCCCTTTTGCCCACCCCTGTTTATGCTACTGTCTGTACTTTTGTTTCTTACAACTCAATACAAACTAACACTAATGACCCAGATGGCATATACTGACCATGCAACTAAAGCCATTATGGATAGAAGGATTTCTGCATGTTCAGGTCTTGTCTGATTGCTCAGTAGGGTTGAGTCCATAGGTACAAGTGGTCCAATCAGTAGTGTAAATAAGTGGTGAGGTGAGTGGGTACTTGCCTCTGGTGCTGACTTGGTGGGGTGGTGCCAAAATAGCAGCTGTCAGCCTAGCACTGCCAGTGGTGGTAGTGGTGGCAACATAGTTACTATTGCTGCCCAGGGCAGAGAACTTGCCAGCCAAGCCTCTGGGGTCTAGCTGCAGTGATTTTGATCATGGAGAAGTAGAAATGGAACATCCAGAAAAGGGACATCCAGAGGTCATCTCAGCCAACCCTCTGTCTGAGGCAGGATCATCTGTATCCAAACCATCCTGTACAAATCCATTGTCTAACCTCTTAGTGAAACTACATAGTCAACCCCAAACACAACCACAAAGCATAACACCCTAACCTGTCATAGGTTAAGCAGGGGACAATGATGGCCAATGTCCTAAAATATGTTTGAAAGCCAAGGAAGAGAGCCATCCCTCCAGAGGAATCCCTGTGGCCATGCCCCTCACCCCACCCCACCCCACCCCACCCCAAGAGGAATTCAAACCTCCTGCAGTGTGTATTAATCTGAGCATGGGGTAATTCCTTCTGGAGTGTGGTAATTCCATGGAGGTGTGGGCAGCCAGCAAAAGTTGGAGGGAAAGAAGGGGGGGTGGAGTTCCAGCTGATGTTGCTGTGGTGGCAGTGGTAACCAGGTGGGAGTCTAGGTACTGCAATTTAACCCATCGTAGGAACCATGCAGCTTGCAGGCCACCTCTTCGATAGCCCTGACATAGGGTATTTAAATGGTTGCAGTGCCATAGTATTGTAAAATACAGGGAAAAGCTGGGAAAAGTTTGGTCTGAGTAATCCTTTGATTTGAACATTGAGGATGGATATTACTGGGATCAGGACCATGGTCTTTGGTACTGAAAAATGTGTTTCTGCTTATTTGACTCTTCTCAGGTATGCTAAGTCTCTTCCATCTTCTAGAATTATCCCTTACACTGGCAAATATTTATGGTTAGAGCCTATTTAGCCTTTGCAATAGAAGGTGCTCAAGAGGCATTCACCTAGCTGCATTTTTTAGCACTTACATACAGTTTGGAGTCCACATAGCTAAGCTCAGCCTGTACTCCCCTACAGTGCAGGCCAGATGTACTATGGCTGGGTAGGTGTCCAGGGCGCACAGATTCATCCAGCCGTGTATGAAACACTGGTTAAGTTTTCTGAAACTTTAGTTTCAGAAACACTCCCCTGCCCCCACTGATGAGTGTTTTGGGGGAAGGGGAGGTGAGGAGGAAGATGGCCCTCCCACATTTTAACCCAATAGTCTAGGGCACTTGTCCAGGAAACAGATGCTGATTTTTATCAGGTTTGAGCCTGCATCTCTAGCTAAATACTGTAACCTCCAGGCCATGAGATGTCTTGAAGGTGACTCACTGGGCAGCCAGGATGGGAAGATAGTTTCCTCCCCTACATTTACTTGTTCTCCCCATCCTGGCCCCATCTATCTCATTGCATTTTATTCAACAGATAGTACAATGCAAGATGCAGTAGGCCAGTTTTAAGGGGACAGTTGGACAGGGCTCCAGGCAATGGTTAGTCCATGGCCTGGTGGTTAGAACACTTTTCTGGGAAGTGGAAGATGCAGGTTCAAAGACTCTTTGGGGTAGGGGAAGCTTAGAACCCACATCTTCTGCTGCCTGGGCAAGTGTCCTATCTGCCAGGATGCTGAGTTAAAAGATGGGATGGTGCTCCTCCTCTATTTTACTTCAGTAGCTATGCATGTAGAGTGATTCTATTCTTCCATAAGTGGAAATAGAATCCAAACTGTGCATAAATGCCCAAAATTACAGTTATACAGCCACATAAGTGCTGCGAAGGTAAGTAAAGGTGAAATAGGATTTAGCCCTTCCTGTCTTATGGATTCCATTAGTTGGTTGTTTTTCAGTAGCTAGAAAGCCCTGCATCTTCACTGCTGAAGACATTAGCTTTATGGGTTTTTTCTTCCTGCATTCTTCAAAGCTTCTTTTGTCACACATCTGTCAGCTACCAGAATGTGAGTTACTAACTTATAACCTCTTAGATTTTTTTTCTTTCTTGAAAACTGGTAGTTTATTTGTTCTACTCCAACCTTCTGGGACCTTGCCTGTTCTCAAAGAATCTTAAAAAGTCGTTGCCACTAGCAATTTTTCCTGCTAGTTCTTTTAAAAGCTTAGGTTTCCTATCACCCAGCTACCTGATTTATATACTTAGTTTGTCTAAGATTTTGTCTTTCACCAGCCTCTTATCAGTCCTTTCGACTGTCTTACGTAAATCATCTTTAGCCTTCAACTCTTCATGCTCTTATGTTCCCTATTTTTCTGCTGAGGACTGAGACTCGGCTATAATGAGTTTGCTGTTGTTGTTCCCCAGCACGTTTGCAGCTTGATTGTTTGAGACGCTGAAGATTTTATTGGAGGTGCTGAGCATCTTCACATCCCAATGATGTCACCATCCTCAGTCAGATGATAATGACAGTCAGGAATACCCACCACTTCTCAAGAGGTACCCAGAAATGGTGTACAGGCTTGGGCCCTAAACCCAAAGTACCTATTTCCTACTGTTCTACTCACCCATGTTTTCTTCTTAAAACTTCTTGTTTTATTTGTGCCCTTTACTTTAATCTGTATCACTCTGCTTCATGGTATTTTCCCTTGTTGTATATGGTTGTTGTTATAAAAAAAGTTATACTGAAGAAAGCAGATGCATAAGGGAGAACTGCTGCCTTTTTCAATATAATGAGTTCAGTTGGGTCTTGGTCATTTATTTTGTGTGTCCTTCACCTTCAAATTCTCGATTCTTTCCTACTTTCCTTGATATCTTTGATACTTGCCTCCCTAGTAATTAGGGAGTACTTTAATATCATTTATAGTTCAGTTGGTTTACATTCATTTTTTTTAAAGGTAAGAATGGCAGATGATAATGGCAGAAAATGCACAGGTGCCCATTGCAGTTGGCTAAAGGAAGGGCAAATCCTGATCGTTGCTTTCTGCCTTTGCAATCACAGAAGTCTCTGTATCACTGGGATGATTTTGCCCCACTCCATGTAGCTCCCAGGGCAATTGGAACAGAGTTAAACAGCAAAAACGGTTTCCTTCTTACACCATGTAAAGAGCACTATGTGCAGAGATGCATAGCAAACACAGTTGTTTGCAAAGCATAAATTGTATTGGTTCTGCAAAACTGGGAGCTACTTTACATATTCTCAAGCATAGCAATGCTCAATCTTATGGCCCCACCTGACATGTCTCAGTGCCCCCCCCCCGACCTGGCCCCACATGCCCTCTCCAGCACACAGGGCCATGCTGTCCAGTCTGTGGGGCTCCCCACTAGACCAGAAATTTGGTGGCAGGGAAAGGTGCCATTGCTCTGCTGCTGCCACGTTTTCAAACCTGTAGGGAGTCCCACAGGCCTGATGACCCAGTGATGGGGCTGGGGGTTGAGCATCCCTGCTCAAGCACAACGTACAGATCTACTGGTATTAACTGACAATTTTCATATATAGATGACAGGGGTGTGCAATGCAGTAAGGCTTGTTCTATAGGAGCATTGTGTGGAAATAGTCATAGATGTGCCAGCTAAGGTCAAAGGACTAACTGGATGCTTCCCTCACCAGTGTACCTCACCTGTGAAAGCTACTTCAACTCAAGCTTTGTGAAATGTCTTCTTACCTGAGTAGGGGACAGCATTCCTTCCCTTGGCCTTGGCTC
Source organism: Alligator sinensis (assembly GCF_000455745.1). Classification (NCBI taxonomy): domain Eukaryota; kingdom Metazoa; phylum Chordata; order Crocodylia; family Alligatoridae; genus Alligator; species Alligator sinensis. Next base: position 137,717 of record NW_005843251.1, on the reverse strand, counting down.
ATCTTTTAGTTACTCAGGACAGCTGCCATGTTTGGCTTTCTGAGTGACTCGCCCATTGCGTGGACATGGGAAATTCACCACTGCTCTCCATGCTCCTTCATTCTTTCTCTCTTTCTGATTCACATGGCTTCCTTTCCCAATGGGTCCTTTATCACATGCATTGTGCCTGTGGTCAAGCACAATGTGTACTTAGACAACCTGTGCAACTGTAAGCTCAGCACTCTCAGCATTCCCATAAAAAAATCATGGTTGGATCAACAGAATGCCTAGAAAAGCCCCAAATGGAAATTTCTGGGGCCTTGGATGTGAAAGCATGAACATGAAAATGGGTCTTAGAATGGAAGCTATTGTGTGATCATAACTGCTGTAATCACTGGCCCCCTTCAACTTAGTAAGCATTATTTTGCTACAACAAAAATGAATACATCCCTGTGGTATAACTGTATTTGCTGTACTTAAGGAAAGGCAGGAACCTTCCATAAAGAAAGATGTTTGAAGACTTATCTTCAGTAAGACTTGGCAAAGTTCTCCATTTTGTCTTAAGAATTTTCCATGCTGGAAATACTTTGGTGAATTTGGCCAAGAATGAAATTTGCTCCTGACATCATTGAACCACTGGAAAAAATAGAAGGCCAAGCCTTATATTTTATAAACCTGAGTCCACAAAAATACACCCCCACCCCTAAATTGGCTTGACCATTGATGCTGGATTTTCAGTTGTGCCATGTTAGGATAGTGTTGCATTGCATATTGCAAATTGCTGTCTTCCTCAGATGGAATTTTGTTCTATTGATTGACATCACCTAACAGCAGCTGGTGCAAACTGCTTACCCCTGTAAGCTCTCCCTAAAGTCCCAAGCTTCCCACTCCAAAGCTGATTGACACCTCGTTTAGATCTGTGTCTTTTGCTTAGGAGTCCTCTAACCCTCAGTAACCTCTTAGCATGCTAGAGGTTTGGGTCCTTAGGATCAGGACCATTAACTTCAAGGGTATGGACTTTGGTTGTGCCATATAAGTAATAGTTATCGAAAGAAATGACTGATATTATAGAAAACCCTATTTTTTTTACTGATTGACCTTGCTTATTAAGCTTAAATTCCAAACAGATCTTTGTCTAAAAAAGATGCCCTTTAACACCAGCCCAGTCCACCAGAGTTAAGTTTTATGAGAAGGCTATATGGGACACAGGGAGGTAAGTGCCAAGAAGTGTTTGGCCACAGAAACCTAAAAATTCAGGCCTTATAGAAATTCCAGCTGAATTAGAACTGACACTGGCCATTGAAAATGTGCCTTTTTGCCTAGCAGAAAAATCAGTAAAATGGCTAGATATTTTCCATTTTTATCCAGGAACCACTATTTTGTTTCTTTCCAGACACAGTTGTGACTATAATTATTTTGTGTAACTGTGATATCAAAGTGTTTTTATTTAGGACTCTGTTATATAGTATGTGATTATTTGGAGTTAAGTTATTTAAGCAAAGTGTACAAACCTAACAGTGAAAATGATGAGTGAGAAAGCACGGTGAAATTATGAAGAAAAGGCTGTGGATTAGGTGCATTTCACCTGCAGAGCATCATTATTTGAAACCCACCCCCCATTGTATACTTAAGGCTCAACTTTCTAAGCAAGAATTGCCAAGGGACCCAGATAGGACATAAAAGAAAAAAATATTAAAGACAACAATGGATCAATGAATGAAATCTGCTGAGAAATAGGTACTGTATCTTCAAAAAAGGTTCAAATTACTTACCAACGACTATAGGCTAGCACACATTCATACTTCGTGAAATAGTTATTAGTTGTAGAGAAAGCAGAGTTTTCCCTTTGCTTCAAATATTTAGAATTCTTTTTATAGATTCTATGCATCTCCAGTAATTGAATTTACTGAATATTGAATAGCATACAAATCTTCTACCACTAGTCTGTTTTTTGTAATATGCTGTCATGTCATTGAGGCAGTGAGTTCTGATTGATATATTTTCCAGTACTCTCTAAGCCCCATCAAAGGCAGTTCCACCTGCCCAGTACTTCTAACCCATTGCTTAGAGCAAAGTGCAGAGAGTCTGGATACCACTTGGATGTGCCTGGCTTGCTCACTGATTTTATCAATGACCTTGGACAAGCCATTTCTATCAAAATTGTTCAACTTGAATGCCCCAAGTGAGTGAAAACTCTTGGTGTCTGATCATTTCTGATAAAATAAGACCATGTAAGGTGCCTGGATAAGAACTTGGGTGTCTAAGGTTTGGCACCCTAGATAGAAAATGTTGGCTTCAACATCCTGTGCATCAGCATGTTGAACAGTGAAAAAGGGATGATAATATCTTGGGAATTGTGTGTGATGCTTTGGGATCATTCGTGCTCCAGAAGTGTAGTGTATTCTTGGGTTTATCTACACTGAATCAGGCCTGTGCTCCAGAACACCAGTGGCACACGCTGAGCTGGCACCCCAAAGTGGATGCCCCCAATGCCCCCAAAGTGGATGTAGGGTAGTACAATGCTGGGCACGCATCTACAAACCCTTGGTGTCTGTTTTGATGATGAGCCTGAGGTATTTGAGGTATTTAAACATGCAACATGCTCTTGTGCTCCTTTTGCTTTTAACAAAAATCAGTCAGAAGAACCAATTTGTTTCTTGTATGAGGGATGTAATTTATCCTCTCTGATTGAAATGATCAAGTATGCAGAGGCAGCTCTCTGCTTCTAAGTAAACACTCTTTTTATGTTCCTTTGACACCAGTATCTGACACAAAGTGGGGATGCACAAAGGAAGTCAGGCTTTGGGCTCCTTTATTTATTTATTTATTTATTTATTTAGAGGAAGGTGTTTTGTAATGGATTAATGGCAAATTGTAATAAATTATTTATCAGATAATAAGTGTGATAATTGTTTTTATTTATCATCAGTCTAGCTTGGTTCATTCACCTGTCATTCTTTCAGTCAAGCCATCCCTGAGGATTCACCAGATAAAAAACAGTCAAAAGGTCATCCCAACAATTTTTAGTCATAATGGCATGCTGATTATCTCCTAATTGAAAAATGTAAACTAGAGACACTGTAAGTAATTCAAGTGACCCTCTCTCCTCCTAACACAATGTGGAGAGTCACAGTGTACCGTTCATCCAACAACAAAAAATAGCACAATTTTCTGTAACACTCAGAGTCCCTTGAATTAATTTGAAAAAAAAAATGTTTTGAACATACAGAAAAACACTGCTTTTTTTTTTCTTTTGGATGCAGAAGTATTACATTGTTACATAGACCTGTAGCACAAGAAACAAGGCAGAGTTTCTTCCAGGTGATATAAAATGGACAAGACTCATTTGGCTATTAGCTAAGGATCTGGTCCTTCATGTTTCTAATAGTTTGGCCTTTCTGTTTTATATGTGCTTAAATTTAATCTGCTAATGATAGTCCAAACAGATGTCTGCAGAAATAAAGCTGGTAGCCAATCTGTTGCAGGAAGGGATATAAAAGCAGAGTCAATGTAAGATACCTTACTCAAAGTATGCTAAGTATTGCCAAATAGGAAACCTGCTACAATCCATTTTGTGCATCTTTTTTTATTTAAATACACTTGAATAGTAGGGTAATGTCAGTTTATGTCCCTAGGTTATTGACATTATTTGGTTCCATTTTCTTGACTGGAAGCCTTTGTACTCATGTCCGGTTCTTCGTACTATCTATCTCCCCAAGTTCTTATCACATACTTATCACACACACACACACCCCTTTTTCATGTTAAAACCACAAATCTCAATCTGTTTAATCCATATGCTATGGAGTTTCATTTGCAAAACTTCCATCAAAATACTGGCCAACTCCTAGCCTTGGTTAGGTGATAAAAACCAAGCCCTTCCAGTATAACAGTTTTTTGCTCTCATTAGGTTTTAGCAACCTGAAGAATATTTTGAGAGTAGTAGGACTCAAGATCAAGTATCCCTCCTAGTGCTTTAGAACATTATCCTGGAGTCCTAAGGTAGGATGTCAAATATATAATCTTTATGGAGATTGTCTTATAAAAACTTTGAGATCAGCCATGGGGAAGCTACATGCCTAGGACACTATTCTACTCAGGTTACTCACCCAAATATCTCCTCATTTTAAAGATTAGAGCAGGTCGGGATTATTCAGACTAGAAAGATGATCTGATTTTAAGTGTGAAGGTGCTATTTTGCTGATCTAAACTTAGGGCTTGTCTATACAGGGAAAAAGGACAGAATTGGATATTCCAGTTACTCCCTTGGAGGCTCTTTGTATGTTACACATAGACCGTAGGTTTTATTTAGATCATAATAATCATTACTACAAGTTAGAAAGTTTTCTGGGCAGTCACATGGTAATGCTTGCTATTATCTAAATAAAACATGTTCAAAGTACCAGAGCCCTTGAAGACTCCTGTGTGCTGCAGTGTGCTGTGGGAGTTGTTTGTTGGTCCCAGCTCTGGCACTATGCTGGAACCAGTTCAAGTCTCCAGTGCTGCGCAGGGGTTAAGAGCAGCAAACTGTTCAAGGCTTTGGTGTGGTATGGGGGCTGAGAGGGACAAAGAGAATTAGAATTTGACATGAGTTTGTTAATTCATTACCCCTATGGACAAGCTCTGAAGCACAGCTGTTTGTCACTCCCAGCCCCTTGTCCCACTGCACTGGCATCTCCTAATTGTATTATCTCTGTGGAACAGTTGGATGTTAGCCCGACGTGTTAGGTAAGGCGATCTATGAAATACTCCTTGCTGAAAAGTCCCAACTGCTATGCTACAATGGCAGTTAGCACGTGTTTTATTGGAAAACTTGTATGCTAGCGTTTTGAGTTCAGTTAACATGTCCTAAGTGTAACGTGTGACAAGGCCCGGGGTCTACTTTGCAAGTGGGTTATACTAAACTGGAAAAAGGCACCCAGCATAGAATAAGCCTGCCTTAACTGGAAGCTATGGTGGAATAGTTATTCCAGTTTTAAAATACAAACCCCAAACTACATTATAATAGCTTCCCTATGTGTAGACAAACCCTTCCTTTGAGCCCTTCTTTTTATTTATGTCAAGGTGTACTTCTGCATCTGCAGTGTAATTATCTGAGATTTTTATGTCATTGGGAATAAGGTCTTGCAAAGTATTGTACAGATGACAAGTTGAAAATCTAATAAGGATGGTTGTTATTCTGGGAAAAGGGTACCGTTGACTAACATTAATTTTAGGGTAATAAATTCAAATGCTCTAGAAAGCTGATAAGGCCCTTGTACTACAGCACAACCCCACCCTACTTTAAAGCTGTGCTTGATAATAGTTCTGAACCACAGTTCTGAGAACATAAAGTAAATGGTATGGGCTAAAAACCTACAAGATTTTGTAGGGTTTGTTGGGTGTCACGCATGCGGTTTGGTTTACTGATGTGGCATGTATAATCTCTTTGTAAATGTAGTGCCCCCCTGTATTTAATCCTTATCATTATTGTGTCTTCATGAATTGTGGTATTTGTTATAAATGTATGTAACCTGGGTGGCGGCCCAATAGTTGCCACCCCTGCCCAATATCAGGGATGGTGTGGTGAGAGTGGGGCAGGGCTTCCGGCCAGCACCAATTTACTTTCCAGCCGGCCCCTGCTCCCCAGAACAGCCCCTGGTACCAAGAAGGTCTAACACTTAACTGATTTAACCATTTACACTTTATTTACAAAACAAGAATAATAGGAAAGGTTATTTACAAGTGAACTTAAATGGCATAACCAGAATCACAAAACAAACCAGAATGCATTAGTCAACCCTTGACTCAAGAACCACAGGTAGGGTAACTCGCAGCTTTCAGCCACTGCTGAGATGCTACTACAAGGAAGCAAGGTGTTCACTCCCAGCAGCTCCAACAGGCTTCCCAATAAGCGACAGGCTGCAACAAGTTAAGGTCTTCTGGTCTGCAGCAATCAAATTGTATCAAACCCCAACCCCCCAAAAGAGGCTGAAGGGTGACCCTCCATGGCAACCAAAAAGGCAAGCAACAAGCAACTGAGTAGGCTCCTGCAGCAATCAGCATGACCCAGGCACAAAGCTCAGGGACTTCATTCAATGACAATCAGCTGCAGAATAAGGGACAGGACCGAGTCTCCCCCCACACACCTCACGGCTCGCCAGTCCCACTCCGAGCACCAGCCTTGCCCCGAGCTCCCAGGGACCCTTGTCCTGGTGCTTTGCTGCTCCTCAGGATCTCAATGCCTTGCTTGCTGCTGTCCTGCTTCCCCAGGAAAAGTAAGGGGTTTCCTCAACTCACCGGCCCAGCTCCCTGCTCCAGATAAGGATGCTGCCTGTGCTCCTGGCTGCTGCTTCTTCTCTGCAGTGGAGTGGGGGGCTGACTGCCACCCGTAGCCTCCAGGACACCCGGCACATCCAGCACACTGCAATGGGGCCTTGAGGCACCAGCTCTCTGCCCCAAGCCCTGGCCGCTGCTCCCTCTCTGCTGCAGGGCTGGAGGCATGGCTGACTGCTGCTGCCTTCGTCTCCCAGGGTCTTTGAGGCTCTTCAGAGGGGTCTCTCTGCTCCCTCTGCTGGGTCAGCTCACGCCAGCTCTTCTTAGGCCTCCTGCGTTGTTCCCCCGAGTCACTGTCAGCAGCCCCCATGCCAGTTTGGCTGCTTTTATCCCCTCCCTGGCTTGCCAACCGGGGCTCAGGGTGGCCGGGCCCCCACTCCGGCCATCCCCCTTCCATGTGAATGAGGGCATTGAAAACCCCTTCTTTCGATTGGCTTCTCCTTTTCCGCAGGGCAGGGCTCCCCTGCTCCACCCTTGGGGTCGCTCAGAGTTCACCAGCACTGTTTCTAGCCCAGGGTAAGTATCTCAGACCAATCTGGCGAGCCCACATTGGCAGTCTGTTACATGTAATTTTGATCTATCTATATGTTTTAGCCAAGACTGTTTAAGGGGGCGGGGGAGCAGTGATTAACTTGTGTTCTTCACCTATTCACACTTGGAAGAGGTAATCGCTGAGAAATAGCATTTGACAGAAGTTTGTTGACTCATCAGCCTTGTGCAGGTGCTCTGAGGCATATGAACCTGGCCCTTCCAGACAATGACAAATTTACATTTTAAAAGAAGGGACCCTTACGAGTAACACCTGGCCATTCAGGCTATTGGGGGAAGGACATTTCTCATGGGGGGGAAATTAAGTGAAAGACAGTATCTTTAGGCTACTGGATTAGTATTCTTGATGTATGAAAAGATGCAAATATTTTCCTGGTAAACATGTACCTTTTGGGGGACCGGAAAGTTATAGGCACAGTGTGGGCTTCTTGAGAATCCAGTGCGGGGTGATGTATGTAAATGACCAGGTAAGAAACCATACTTAAACTTTGTCTGGAGACCAAACTTTTATCTCGGGTTACCTGGTTATAGGGTGCTTTAGTTCCTCAGCTAGTGGCCTGAGTACAAGCTGCATTCTTGACTTTAAGATGAAAACTAAAATCAAATTATTATTCTGATATTTCCTAACCCACTTATCATCAGTGACACGTGATTTTTCAAGCATCTGGCCATACAAGCAGGGTTTTTCAAAGGAAGAGGGAGTGGGGATCTACCTTTTCTGAACGCATGACAGGACAATGGTGTGATTCTTGTGCCTCAAGTCCCATCTGTGAACAGCTGGCAAGGCCTGGTTGAGACGGGTATAGCTGAGGCACTGTAGGTCAGGGAGAAAACCTTTGGAGTATCTCAGCACGTTCCTAATGACCGAGCAGCAGATGGCAGAGAGGGATTTGGGCTAAGAACAGATGTTCAGAAAGCCTGAGATGGAAGCACTGTAAGTATTGTGCTTTACTTAGTTGATAGCTGCAGCTTGGAGCCATGCATAGCTTCTCATTGTGCTGGGAACTGGGGGCAGGTGAGTATGGTGGGGGAATGAAACCACCTTGCCATGCAGGTCTGGCTCAACCCTTCCCCAAGACCTGAGCCAGAAAAGTGGTGGTGGTGGGGAGGGGGAATGGAGAGGCTGCAAGGCAGGGGGTCTCTGTTCCACCCCACTTTCTGCTGAGCCATGCAAGGAGGAGACGGAGACCTTTCTGTCTCCTGTGTGTGACAGCACAGGGGTGGGGCTGGGCCAGTGCTCACCTGGAGTCCAGCATGCTGCCCAGTGAGGGGCCCTGGGATGCTGGTGGAACGTGACCTACCGTTACTTGCAATGGGATCTGGTACAAACATTTGACAAAACTCTCTAACCTAAAGCATTTTAGACTGATACCATACCCATCTAAGGTAGTGAGAGCCACCCTTTTTTTTTTAAAGTGCTCTATGTGTCACGAATGCCTGTTTGGTTACAGTTGTAGAGCATTTTCTGTGTGTGTGTGTGTGTGTGTGTACCTACAAACATGCATACACTAAATAAAAACCATGGAATTAAGCTTAGAAATATTTCCCAGGTATGTTGACTTACCTATCCAGGCTTGAAGACATTCAACAAATTAATTAATTCAACAGATGAACTTAAATTTGTGAATTTTTGGTGAGGTGTACTTGTGTATCTGTACACACACACACACACACACACACACACACACACACACACACACACACATTTAATATGTGTTGCATGTATTTAAAACAAAAGCATTTTGAAACTGTTTCTTTGGATTTGTCCAGCTGTACCCACCTGTAAGAGTAACCATTACACTCTGGGGAAATAAACTTGTCATGTGATAATTTAGATTTTTGTTTGTTCTGAGCCACGTCATATATCTGAGACCAGGAGAATTCATTTCATTGCCAGCGCTCTGGTGTGACACTCCCTACATATTCTGAGCTCCCCTTGGCAAATTTTATAGAACACATAATTCTAAGTTAAGAAGTGCAGTCTTTTCTGAGGATGTTTTAGAAACTGTCCACAAACATTTTCACTAGAATCAGAAACTTTCCATCCCTCTAAAACCTTGTGAAAAATAAGTGAAGTTTTTCCTCTCAAATTTCATTCAAAATTTGCAAAATTCACAAAAAATGTTATCCATATCTAATTTTTCAATAATACAAAATGTTTTAGTTTTCTGAAAGAGTTGCTGAACAGTTCACATAACAGTATGAAATGAAACAAACCCAAATAAAAACAATCTGGAAAAAAAGCCCACTAATTAGAGGGATAAAACATTATAGTAAGCTTTTTTCCTCCTCCTCTTTCCCCCTCCAATCATGGGAAATTTTCAAATAACCTTAGGCTCCAATCCTGTATGTATTTATGCAGATATTTAACATAGTACACAGAAGTAGTTCTGCTGAGTTCACCGGGATCACTTGCAAGTGTAAAATAAGCAAGTATCTTTAGGATTGTGATCTGGAATTTAATTTACTTTAAGACACAGAAGCAGCACCTCAGCTTATGGAAGCTATCACACTCACACCATGGGAGGACATAGGAGGCCAGGCTTGGATACATAAGCAAAATCCAAGGTCAAATTGGGTCAGGAAGTCAGGAGATTGATCCAGGACAGTCCAGGGACAAGCCAAATCAAGAGGCAGGATATCGGGGTGAAGTCCAGAGGGTGAGTTGAGTCAGGAAGCCAGGAGATCATAGAGAAGTTAAGGAGCAAGCCAGAGGGAGCACCGAAGCCGTCTTGGGTCTGGTTTCCTTGTTGCCTGTATGCTTCCTGTTCTGAGACCCAGGCTTTATATTTGGGGAGTGGAGTGGTAATAGGAAGTATGTTAGGCCCTACTGGAGGCTTCACGCTGGCTTTGATTGACTTGGGTAGTTAGTCATAGGGTGGCTGGCTGAGATAAGCAGCTCTGCTGTCAGACTAAGGCCCCAGGCTTGAGGCTATGACTTGACACATACCTCCATTGACTTCAAAGTTGTGACTTTGATGGAGCTGTAACAATTTCTGGGCTCCCCCTCCCTCCTCTGGCTTCCATGTTCTGTGCCCACCCTAGGGGGGCACTGTGGCATAGCACAGCATGGAATAGCACAGGACTTGTCATACTATGGGTGAGGTGGAGGCCATGCACTGCACTGTTGGGAGGGCAGAGTCTATACAAAATTCCTGCAGTGGTAGGGGGTTGCCTGTATGGGCATGCACTGCAGTGGGGAGTGGTGCAGGTGTGTGATGAAATGCAGGGCATGCATATGACCTAGGTCCCTAATGTTGCAGCCTGTAGGGCATGCGGTCTCTGCTGGTGTGGCCTACAAGGTGTACAGCCCTGGCTGCTTAGAAGTTGATTCCCCTGTTAATCTGATTACGCTGGTGCTCTATTTCCTAATGATCCTACTCATAACAAGCACTGTGCTAGTGGTAAGAATTTGCAGGATCGGGCCCCTGGCCTGTGAGAGATCAAGTTTTGGTTCTAACTAGAGAGCTGCAACTGCTGAAAAGAATGTTATTCAGGGGAGAATCAGCACAATAGTACATGCAGTGCTTTGTTCAGTTGAGAATGTCTTGCACTCTTCTCTGCTAAGTGAGTGTAGTAACTGTAGCTGCTGGATCCCTTGAGTTTCAGCAGAACTTTGATTATTCATTGGATAATGCCTTATAGCTCTGAGCTGATCCCAGTTCAAAGGCTTGTCCTTTTATTTTGTATCCCTTGAAAAGATAATGATAGCTGTCTGTGAAAGAGCTATGTGAATAGAATAAGCAAGACATACAGCATGTTGGAAATGTAAAGAACTGTGACCCATGTTGTAAGAGCAGGTAGACTGCTCTTGCATTGTCTCTTCTTCTTTGCGAATCCCTCACAGTTGAGGATGATTGCCTTCCATAACTGTCTTATCTATGGGTCCAAAGATGGCTGACAAGGCTATCTGGGATTGGTAAACTTTGTTGCAACTTGGGCATGTGTTTCTGGGTGTGGTGGGTGGCTCTGGATTCTTGATTTGGTCCAGTGGCAATGTATAGGGGGTACATGGGGGTGCATGTGCACCCCTTGAGAGTGCTGGTGCACCCCCTGACTTAGGCAATGGGCTCGGGGGGGCAGGCGGGAGCATTGGTGCCCCCCTGAGAATGCTGGCCGAGGAGTGGGGGTGCCAGGAGAAGTGCCCTTGGCACTTCTGGGTGCACTACTGGCACTTCCAGGTCAGTGCGATTGGCCGTGGGGGGATCCCCCCAGTCACTGACTGGCCGCTGGGGGGGGGGGGGGGGGGCAAGTGCCCCCCTGATTCAGGAGGCACCAGTCACCCATGATTTGGTCTACAATGTGCTGTTTCTGCTCTCCCTACTTTTCTGTCTCCTGTTGTCGTCGTAAGGCTGAGAACCTTGTAGCAAACTCTTCCTCCATTTGGGGCAGTCCTGAGCAATTGGCTCCCATGAGCTGATGTCAATGATGCATTTTTTTTCAAGTTGGTCTTGAGGACGTCCCTGAAGGGCTTTCTCAGCCGTCATCTTGAGTGTATACCTTGACTGAGCTGGGAGAGTAAAATTTGCTTCAGGGGTCTGGAGTTGGCCATCCAAGTGACATGGCTGCCCAGAGAAGTTGATGTCAGATGTTCATTGCTTCAATGTTCATGGTGTTTGGCACTGGTTTTATAACCCAGATACCTTGTTCTGGGTGGACCCAAACCCTCAGACCAACCACGATTTCTCCATTCAATAACAGGCAAATTTTACTGATACATGGTGATAGCAGATAAGAATAATGTAGGCGAGGTAAACAAGATAACCCACCCTGATTCTATATCTACCAGTCCTAGGGCTGTCACAGAGGAAAGGTACTTCTGGCCAGTACACAAGCTTCACCCTGAGGTTCTCTCTTGAATGTCAGATGTCAGCAGCCTGGAGGTTGAGGGCCAAAGCCCACCACCCGCAATGGGATGGGTGAGCCGGGCTGGTGATGTGCTCTCTGTCCATGGTGGCCTTGGGTTCCCCTTTCAGGGACCCTTTGTTGAAATCCCTCCTTTTGTATCCTTTCTCTCCTCTGACAACTCTTCATCTCTGGATACTGTTGGTTAGTTTCCCTGTGGTCATCATACTGTCCACATTCTGTCCTGTCAGCATATTCCTTTGTTCCAACAAACCTATTGTTGCAGGGCACCTTTGGTGTCTGCAACTTTAAGGGCCTGAGCAGGCAGCAGAGAAGCCTGCAAGTGACTGTAGTGCCAATCAGGGGTGTCACATGGCCAGCAGGAGGCTGCCTGGTTGGAGGAGGGCCTAGCTGTTGGAGAATAAGAGCAGGCCCTGAGCAGTAGAACCAGCAATTGCTGCAGGGAGCTGGAGGAAGAACATCGACTGGCCAGAGCTGCTGCTCTCAGAACACCTGGAAGTCAGGGTAGGAACTATGGGGATGGTGGAGGTTCCTGGTCCTGGGGCCTGACCTGAAACCACACCCTGCTGAGGTTGGATGGAGTGGTGGGGCTGCTTGTGGCAGGGCAGTTTCCAGGAAATGCTGCACATGTGCCTCCCTAGTGAAAAGTGAGTATGGGGCTCTAGGAAGCCTCAGCCCCTGCTGCCTTGTGGGTACCCTGTGGAGGGGAAAGGCTAGGGGAGCACACCCTGACAGAAAAGCACAGGGGCCCAGGCACATTGAGTGGGGCCTGAGGCAGACCCAGGCCCATTGAATGGGACCTGAGGCAGGGTCCAGGTATGTTGACAGACCCCTGAGTCTTCAGTGGGTCATAGGCCGAGAGTGAGGTCCAGGCATGTTGACAGACACCTGAGGCCTAAGGGGCATAAGGCCCTGCATCCCCAGTGAGGGGGCAGAGTAGTGGCTCCAGTGAGGGGGTGGACTAGTGGCCAGCAGCTGTGTAGAGTAGGGCCTTATGGGGTCTGAAGGACTGCACATGGGCTGACCGGTGTAGCTGGAGTTGAGACCTTAGTGAGGGGGTGTGAGTTGAGGCCCCAGTGAAGGGGCAGGAGGCCCAGGCACAGTTGAAGCCCCTGAGGCTGAGTTGGGCCAGTGACTGATTACAACCCAGTTAAGGAGCTGGGAGGAGTAGTAGTGGAATTGGATGCCATCTGCGAGGCATGGGACACGGTAAAGGGGAGGTTGAGCCGTGTATAGTTCCCTAGGTATCAGGGCATAAAATGGGCAGCCTCCTGCATTGTTACATCTAGTATCATTACATCAAAGCGAGGTAGGCAGACTGCCCTAAACAGGTGGGCAGGCTAACATCATGACTGGCCTCGAGGCGGCTCCCCGTCACATCCTTTACGTGCACACATCTTAATTTGGTCATTTACCAGTGTCTCCTAATTTGGTTCATTCATCAATACAGGAAATCCCAAGGGCTTTACAGCTGGGCACTGTGATCTAAGGTCACCTTATCTCATGTTATGGAACAGTGTGGTACACGTCTTCAGTTTCCCTGCCTGTGTGTCTGGCTTCAGACACAGTGGGCCTTGAAGAAAACTTTGTCACAAACAGGCTTTTAGAAACCAGTTAAGCCTTGCCATTCCCCTGGACCATTGTTCTAATGCATATCCATTTTATCTACAAGCTGCTTCCCAAAAGCAAGCCTCTAAATCCATTTTCAAGCCATCAGGTTTTGCTTGCAAGAGGATGCTGACATTGGTGTATCTATCTTCCCACTAGATTCATAGGATCTTCCGTAGGCACCATTGATGGTACGGTACTTCTCCGATAACTTGAGACATCTCCTATACATTGTCCATTTCTGAGCTCTGTACAGGAAGGTGAGGATCACAATTGCTTGATGAGCAATGGTTTCTTATCTTATGAGCTTGGTTTCTTATCTGATATCACAATCTTCAAACACATTTTTCTTCAGGTGTCCGAAGGCTACACTTGCACATTTGAGGTGATGTTGGATTTCTTCATTGAGGTCAGCTTTCTGTGAGAGATTGCTTCCAAGGTACTCAATGATCTCCAGAGTCTCCCCATGAATCTGAATTATTGAAGCTGGGGACTAGTCATTAAGAACTTGTTGATGGAGGACCTTAGCCTTCTGAATGTTAAACGTTAGTCCCATTTTCTTGTATGCCTTGATAAAAATATTGACAATTGCCAGAAGGTCTGCTTCTGATTGAGCACAGACTGCAGCATCATCGGTAAACTGGAGCTTGACAGTTGAGGTCGGGGTGGCGTTGGTTTTGGCCTGGAGTCAGCTGAGATGAAGCAGATTACAAACCATTTTGTAGTTTGGGAGCTTGTTGGTGGTCTGATGTAGCATTGTGGTAAGGAATATTGAGAAGAGTGTTGGAGCAATGATGCAGCCTTGCTTAACTCCCATTTTAACCTCAAATGCATCTGTGACAGATCTATTACTGAGCACCACTGCTCACATACTGTAATGGACCAGGCAAAGAATGGTGTTGAATTTCAGTGTGCATCCATACTTCAGAAGGATTCTCCACAGAGCTTCTTGGATGAGTCAAAGGCTTTCATGAGGTCACAGAAGATCATGTAGAGAGGTTTATATTGTTTCTGGTATTTTTTCTGCAGCTGGCAAGCTGTGAAGATCATGTCAATTGCACCTGTCTAAACCCACACTGAGATTCTAGGAGGAGCTATTCTGCAAGCAGAAGGAGAGGATGTATTTACTGCCTTAATCCCACAAGTGTCAAGTATGTGGTGGCCTGAGGGCCCTGGCCCCACCTGAAATGCATAAAATGCATAAAACTTCCTACATGTCCATCATCTTAGGCCATCCTCCGAGCAAAAATATGTCAGTGCCTATGCAGTCACTCCACTCCACTTGCATGCTATAGCTCTTCTGTGATTTCATAGACAAATATCATAAATCACATTGCTGTGGTTCCACATTATTGGCCTGATTTCCTGGAAGTGTTGAGTAGTCATGCCTATAGGTGTAGCCAACAGCAGTTGCAGGTACTTGGCATGGCTGAAAATCAGAACAGAAAGATATTATGTTAGTATCTTGAAAGCAGTAAAAGTTAGTAATATTTTGGCTACATTCAAATTTTGGACCTGAGGTAGCAGTAATATCCAAGCTGCTTTGGTTTTAGAAGTGCCTATCAGGGTGGATTTTTATCCCTTTTATGTCAGATGACATGTAGAAGGTGTTCCATGCTGTGGATGTCATCTAGTACTTTTTGTGTGGAAGAGGATCAAGCTGGGGAG
>NW_005843251.1:120168-122722 GCF_000455745.1 Alligator sinensis | reverse complement strand
AAAGAGGAGGAGAGAGAATTGAATAACTGGACAAAAGGGCTTGTACATCCTCTCTTCACTGAAGAATGTTGACTCCAGGCCTCTTTTGAGTAGGACAGAAGAGGAGAATTGATAGAGAGCTGGTGTTCTCAATTGAGGCTCAGAGAGATCTGGGTACTTCTACAGAAGGTATAGGGCCACTACTATAGCCCATAGACATAAGCACCAGCTACCACAGCCTGATTCTGGCTCGAAGAGATGGACTTTTTCCTTACTATCTGATTATGGGGACACTCTCATAACCCAGTTACTTGGTTTTTATGTGTATTTGAAGAAATCCACCATCAGGGAGCAGGTTTAATATATTTTACAATCCAGTATTCCAGTTTAACCAGCAGAGTTGAAAGGAATGGTGTGATAGGAATGTTAGTTGCTCCATTCTGGGTTTGAAAAATGTCTGTGATTTGAAATGCACCCTGTTAGGTAATGCTGGGCACGAAGCAGATGAATTGGTATTGAAAGGAATTGTTTGGTGAACTGAGATTTTTCAGGATCAGGAGGGATCATAAAAAGTTTGTTTTTGAGCAGGCTCAGTTGTAGGTCTTCAGACTGCCCCTTAAGATTCTCTCACTTTCTTCTACCCATCCTTCTTTCAAGTCCCAGATGGCAAAGACTTTAGCTATTAGGATTTAGAGCCAACTTGTTTCATCCTGATGCTAATGAATCTCACCTCCTCATGATGAATAAGGCATAGGTGCATCTTGGTTATCAAACAACATACATTTTTCATAAGCTGAGACAAACAAAAGACACTCTCTAAGTATTTAAATTCTGCGTACAAGGGCCTGCACCCAAACCATCTTTTGAAGCCTCTTTGCATAGTAGTATATGGGCTGGGCTATTGCCCTGTGGGGTATAAGGAGCAGTGCAGGGCTGTCTGCTGCCAGGGGACTCATCTGATTGATCACTTCTCAGAGGAACCATCTCTGCTTGGGCTGTTCTTTGTGCATGGGTAGCAAGCAGTTCGCTCCGTATGGACAGATCAGATTAACAGTGATGTACTGTCATTGTCAACCACTGACGGGAGAGGGAAAAATAGGAGGAGACAGTTGGTTATTCTGCTCCCCAAAAGGAACACAGCTCTCTAGGACCTGCACAATGGAGGATACATAGCTGGTGTAACCTAGCCCCAGATCTTATTTTTCTGCTTGCATCAGGTGGAAGAAAAAACGTCCCCTAACAGAACATCAGTGTCAAATGTATGGGTGGGAGTTTCATTCTCTAATCTGGGCTCCTTATGTTACCATTTGGAAAATGCTTGATCTTGTATTTCAGGGAGTGTGATTCCTCTGGCAACACTTG
The DNA here is from genome assembly GCF_000455745.1 of Alligator sinensis. Taxonomy (NCBI): domain Eukaryota; kingdom Metazoa; phylum Chordata; order Crocodylia; family Alligatoridae; genus Alligator; species Alligator sinensis. Next base: position 121,381 of record NW_005843251.1, on the reverse strand, counting down.
CAGATCATGTGCTAGATCCCTTTTTCAAGTGCTTAAGTGCAGTTCAACTGAAATCAATTCAATGGGATTGGACTAGCCTGCAGTAGGGTCATGCTGGTGTTGAGAGAAGAATTTAAATCTTATTGTATACATTTATCACAACTAATGTCATCACTGATGCCAAGCAATTTTACTCTTCTTTCCATGGAGCCTTGTGTGGGGGTGCGGAGCTACTTATAATCAGCAGGGATCCTGGTTTTCTCTTTAAAAATCCAAAATTCTCTGATAAACCCCCCAAATTCTCTGATTTAAAAACTTCAAAATCTGTGTTTTTCCATGATTAAAATGAAACACCACTATACATTTAGGTATCAGTTGAACTCAATGTTTTATTGATATATTTACAATTTTAGAGCAATTTGGAAACCTACCAGTGCCTCAATCATTGTAATAAAATAAATTCTAAATACCTGTATATTTTGGCATTTGATTTTTTTTTGTTATCATAGAGAATCAGAGCTGCCGCTGCCCCTTTCACACACCAGGATGTGGGTCCAGTTATGGCTATCTCTCCAGCTGCTTTGGGGTGCTAAGCAGCCCCGATATGCTGGTGCCCTGCCCTTGCTCGTGCCATTGATCCTCACTGCCTGCCCCCAGCCCTGCTGGTGCCCCTCACTCCTTACCCACACCCCTTGGCTCTGCTGGTGTCCCTCACTCCCAACCCACGGTCCCCCAGGCCCAGGTCCCCCTGTGTGAGGAAGGAGGTGATTGTGTGGGGAATGGTGTTCTTGTGTGTGGAAGGGGGGTTGTAGGCACAGACAATGCATTGGGGAGTATCGGGGGGGAATAGGCGACACATCGGGAGGCGTGGTGGGGGACATGTGCATGCACAGCAGGGTGTGAGGCATGGGGCTGCAGCCTGGATGGACTAGTTCTGGGCAGGCACTGCTTCTGTTGCCAAGTGAGTGTCACAACCCAAAGTTGTGATTTTTGTTTTTGTGTGTGCTTTGGCACTGCTAAATTATTTTCCCGCTAAATTGCAGCTTCTTTGCACAGTGGAGTTTTCTGCTGTAAAGGAGAACCCTGGTGCAAGGGAGATTTTCCCGCCAATTTGTAGCTTTCTTTGCACAGTGCATTTCTTTTTGCATCTAAGAAATGCTCGGTGCAAAGAGTTCCCGCCATTTGTATTCTAATTCGAGCCCCATTATTGGCTTGCGTGAAATTATTCACACGT